>NW_013952549.1:106122-108728 GCF_001266775.1 Austrofundulus limnaeus
GTCCTCCATCCACATGACAGAGAGGGGAACACAAAAATGAAAATATGGATGGAGGACCTCAGTTTAGCTTGTCTGTTGCGCTAGCGCTGCGCTAATACATATAAGGCAGTATAGTGTTGTCGCTAGTGCGAAGGCTAAGCTCAGGTTCTTCTTCCATGAAGCAGCTCTGTTGTCCTCCATCCATATTTTCAGTTACAGGCTGAGTCATTTCTACCTTCTCCTCTCTGTCAACGCTCTCTCGTTTCATTTAAAAGAGTCGATCATCAGATATTGTCCAAGATTAACCTTCAGGGTGGATATAGCTCAGCTTCTTGTTTTAGTGAAAGGGACTTTAACTAAACTGTCTGAACAGAAAAACTGGTTGTACATGTACAACTGAATAACTTTTGAAGTCATCCCAATTCAAGATGGCTGCCACATAAAAGCAGCCTTTATCAAATGCAAAAATTGCTATAACTCAAGCCAAATTACAGATATTGATCTGAAATTTGGTGTGGTAGTAGCTAACAGTCATTTACAACTCAAGGGCTACTTTCTGAGCAAATCTTTTGCTTAAAACTTTGTCATTGCTTGTTAAAATAAACACTGCTTGTCTGTTAGCAAAATATCTCATGAACCACTGGACAGAGTTTAATGAAATTATCAGAAAATTATTATTGAATCTACATCTACAGCTCATAAACATTTGGAGATGATGTAATTTAAGATGGCTGCCACAGGTAATCGACCTTAGCCAGCACAGTTGTACAGATGTTGAGCTACTTTTAGATTTTGAGTAGCTGAGACTCATTCTCAGCACGTTCTCTGTGAGAGCTCACAATATCGCATGAGAACACACGTAGCACTAACAGGGTTTGTCCGAAGCTGCTCTAACCTCATTCTTTTTCATGTTAAGATTATCTTCGTTGAAATCTCTGGAACAAAAGGTGGTGGACGATAAGTACTAATTATTTACACGCACACAACTCTAAAACCAGTTGTTTTGAACATGATAATTCACATTGCAGTAAGAGAAACAGCCAATGCTTGTGTAAACTAATAAAAACAACAAAAAAACTGTAACAGATTGTTTAAATAAATTTCACATCGGCATTACAGACATGATGGTAATCTGTTTTGTTTATGTAACACCTGCCTGTCAACACTTGATGAATAATGATGAAGTGTGCTGCATTTAACCACTGTTCCAAATGCAAAATCTAAAAAAAAAGAAAAAACGGCCATCCCCTATCTTCAACATTGTCTAACATAAAGTGATCAAAATGGAGTGAAATTTTCAAACACATCCTGAAGGCCCTGCCTCAATGTTTACAACTAATGCTAACTTATTAAAATAATGTCCAACACTAAAGATTATTGAAGATGAAATAAAAAAAAATCTTCTGGAACCCTCTTTTGGATGTATACACATTCATAAGATTAGATTGAATATTTAACCTATATAAAGGACATTTTCACAAGTCGGCATAAGTTTTCTATAACAGTGGTTCACAACCTATTTTCCCCAAAGCCCCTCTTTCTTACTTGCAAGCCAAGCTGAGCCCCACCCAATCTCTCAATCCCTTGCTACTCATGTGTTCAACCTTTATCTCTTCATTAAAATATAAAAAAAATAAAGTGAATAGTTACAAACTTTTATTTTGAAAAGGAAAAAAGTTTGTTACAGGTTTTAAAATCGAAACATCCAATATTTATTACCTGATAAAGTTACTCTATAGCTGGTGAACACAAAGGCCTGCCACACTGTAACACTTTAGACAACTAATGCACACGTATGAAACTTAGTTCAACACTCTGGCATATGTTGAAGATGGATCAGTATTCTGATGATTAATTGTACATGATACAAATTTGCCCACTCTATTTACATAACTTATACAAGCCTATAAGTTATGCTGAACTTATACGTAGCGTGTTGTTGCGTATAGCATTGATCACGACGTGAGACTGGAGCAACTTTCAGCGTATGCCAATGTGTGGGACATTTTTATATACATTGGCACAAGTTGTCTAAACATTATAGGGTGACAGGGTTTTTAATCAGGTCGAGTTTGATCATTGTCCGTATCTTTAAAGGGGCAATATCATGTAAAATCAACTTTTTTGAGTTTTATATCATGTTAAAATGTTATACTCTCATAAAAAAAACCTGCCCAAAGCCTTGCTTTGACTCATTCATGCATGTTTGAGAAATCCTACAGTGTTTTTAGGAAGCCATGCTGAGGAGCAAAACGACAGGTGGGGACCAGAAATGCCTTTGGGGACCAGGAACACCCCTGGGACGTGTCTTTAAGCCGAGCTTCCTCATGGCAGAGCACACCCCCCGCCCATGACTCCTGCAGGCTCTCGGGTGAAACTGAAAGTGAAACTTAAACTGTCTGCTGAGCTCCACTAGTTCTCACTCAGTGAAGCTCTTTTCAGATGAAAAGTACCTTTGAGGAAATGTATTTTCAGATACCAAGTAAACTGCATCATAGCAGCCCCACCCCCAGCACTGAAATGGGTGAGACCGAAGCAGAAGGTGGTTCTTAAAGAGACAGAGGCCATTTTCAAGACGTTTAGAAGAGGAAGTGATGAGAAGATAAGTTTATTTACTGTTTAAACAT
>NW_013952549.1:108783-116001 GCF_001266775.1 Austrofundulus limnaeus
GTTTAAACATAAAAACAGCATTTTAATAACAACTAAAGGTGACATAGATACTTTATTATGGTATAGTATTTAAATATATGCCTGAGAAACACATAATATTGCCCCTTTAAACATCTGTTGATAAATTTTGTTGTACATTACATCATGTTTGGATTCTTTGCTCATGTTTTCAACAACTGTCAGGGTCCGGTTTTGTTTGCGAACTAACCAAGCTGCTCATGTTTCTTCTGCCAGTTGCTCTTCTTCAACATCCCCCTCACCTCTTACCTCTGCTGGAGCCTGCTGCACCGTCACCACCGCAACAGCTTCCGTTCCCATTTTGTGCGGTCGGGCCGTCACTGGCGGCCGCTGGCGATCCACTTCCTCATGCTGCTGCTCCTCACCTGGCAGGCCCACTCCTGTTACTTCCTCCTGGAGACCTACGGCCTCATGGCCTTTTTCCTGTCTCCGGTCCGCACGTGGGCCTTCGGGCTCAGTCTGCTTCTGATCCGCCACGCCTGGACAGGCCCGTTCCCTCTCGAACATGGCAAGAGACCCGTTTCTTCGTGACAGTAAATGCACCACAGTTACCGTCAAACCTGACTCTTGGATATATTTTGCTCTTTTCACCCTGAAAGATGGATTTACCCCCCCCCCCACCTTACACACACACACACACACACCCACACACACGCACAGCAGCAGCAGTCCTCCTTTACTTTAACTTCTACATGCAGAGCCACTTCAGTTATCACTCTCCTCTTTCCAGATAGTATTGTTTGCTTAATATGCATGTTCTTGTAAAACACTAAGGAGCACATTTGTGACCATATTCATAGCAATGTGTACAGTGTAAAGGGCAAAAAAAACACTTTGGATGAAAAAAAGGGTGAAATATTTTTACGTGAGAACTTGTCGACAGCACCCGAGCTGCTCTCTGCTGCGGTTCAAGCGGACTCAATTTACTTGAGATTTAGCACTTTTTTTGGACTTGTTGCCTTGGCCAAATGCCACCTCACCACTGCCAAAGGATGAGAAGGAAAGATTTTAATTTTAATTTTTCCATCAGAATCCCGTTTTTTTGTTTTTTGTTTACAGATAAAGGCCGGATGTGCCAAACTGATCCTTGTTTACCTTCCAAGACAAATCTTTCAAGGTGTACGTGCACATTTTAACTCTCTACTGTAAGCTTTTTTCCCCTTCTTTTTTATCAAAACATAGCTCACAGATCATAACAGCTGTAGTTATGTTGGTGCGGATGAGAAATGTGACCACGACGATCATGAAATCTAAGAAAGTGAAGTCCTTTATTGATCTGTGAACTAGGGTTGGGCATAATCGTATCGTGTGCAATTAATCGTCAGAAAAACATTAATCGATAAATTTTTGGCAGTTGACAATTAACACGATTAATGCCACCTGGCAGACTAACCGCTAGGGGTGTAAGAAAATATCGATACACTGAAATATCGCAATATTTCATTTTCTGCTACTGTATCAATATTCTAAAGTCCTGTATCGATATTTAATTAAGGTTTAAAATGTCAACTTTCCTGCCAGCCGTTCATTTTTATGTTGTAGTTCAGCCTCTGACCACTAGTTGGCAGCAGTGAGCCAGACATTGGCTCCTCTACCTCTTGAGTGCCAGAGAGTAAGGGTAGCATTAGCAATGTGAGTAAACATTAGCGTCATGCTCCGATAGCTGAATCTGAGCAGAAAAGACCGACACCCTCTGCCTTCTAAGCTGAGGTAAGGTTACGAACAGTTATTTATCAGAATGTCTGTATTTTAAGACAAATTAAGTGTCTTGTTCGCTCTTTTTTCCAACTTTAGTCAGCCTTCACATTACAGAAGGCTAGCGCATGTCTATGTAATAGAATTTTCTGAGACAATGAATTTTGGTTTTTCATTTTTTTTCCAGTAAGAGGTTTTTATTAATAGAATTTTTGGACCAAAACAAATCGCAATATATCGCAATATATCACCTTGCTTACAGTATCACAATATATCGGTATATATCGTATCGTGACCCGTCTGTCATGATATGCATCGTATCTCCAAATTCTTGCCAATACACAGCCCTACTAACCGCTTGGTGTTCCTCTCTGATTCAAATATGACCAACATTAAAAAAAATTGTGATTTATTTATCTATCAACACAATTTAAAGTTTGTTGTACAGCCTGAAGTCTGTAATTTTGACACAACTTGGAACAGATTTTTACGAAGAGCCAATTTTCTCCCTATAAATTGGTCATGTGACTAGGATATAAGGGTGTCCAGGGACTCTGGGGGATTAATCATCAAATTAATCGTTATCGGCTAAATACCACAATTAATCGTAATTATTTTTTTGCCAATATTGCCCAACCCTAGTGTGAACAAGTAGTTTGTGACTGAAACAGTCTTTGATTCAAATTAAGGCCACGCCAAACGACTGCCACAACAAACCTGACCTTCACATCCCAGTATCTCCATCAGAAACCGTAATCGGCCAGTTTTCATCAAAACACAGAAACCCCTCTCACTTCTCTTGTGCTTTCACTTGTGACCACAGGAAGCTGCTGTTTGTTTCTCAGGAATGTGAACACTCAAACTACAAGCTGGTCCCAGTCGTGTTCGGCACATTTTCTACTGAGTTCAGTGAACTGAACCCGTTAGGCAATCCAGATGTGTGAAAAACAAAAACAATGAATGTTTTATTTTTATGTGTGATGAAACGAGATGAAGTAGCACTATGCTGGTTTATTTATCCATTCTGATTGTATTGTGTGATTTTTATCTTTCCGAACGGAACAAATCTGCACTTGAAAGTATATTTCAGCTCCGTATGGAGTTTAGGTAGAAAAATGGAAATTATTTTTAGCAGATCTGTGTGTGAAAATGTGATTTGTCCATGTTGTTTTGGTTTTGAACCCATTTATTGTGAGGCTGTGAATGCACCAAAATCTGTTGCACTGTAATTCCAACACTTTTAGTCAGTAGTTGAAATTGTTTTGGTTCCACAAAAACTGATCTTTAGACAGTTCACGAATATGGTTATGATCACATTCATGAAGAAATTCTAATAGAAAAGTGTTAAAACGATGGTTTAGATCTTTTAAAATGGGTTGTGTGATATGATCACAAACAACTAATATCTTACCTGCTGCTGATGGCTCTGAACAAACTGTGTTTGGTGAAATAAAATTTCATTCGAACTAAAGAATTTGCATTTCTTGCAAAAATGCAGTGTGGATTCTTAATGCTGAAAGTTCTTTACTGAAAAAGCTAAAACTAGCCAAAAATGGCTTTAAAATAGTAGCTGAAATAGCTGAAATTAGCAAAAACAGAAAGAGCATGTTTGCTGAATTAAGCAGTAAGAATCTGAAATTATCACAAAAGGTGATTTTAGCTGAAAAAGGCTCAAATTAGCTAAAAAGTAGCTGAAAACAAGAAAGCAGCTTAAATGAGCAGAAAACAGTTCAAAGATGCACAACAAGCATAATAAATCAGAAAGAAGAACAAAAAGTTCAAATTAGGAGAAGAATAGCAGACAAGGTCAGAATAACTAAAAAAGCAAGAAAGCAGCTAAAATCAGCAAAACAGAAGCCAAAAGGAAGCTTGAATAAGTATACAGGAGTTATATAAAAAAAAAAGCCAAACTAAAACAAAAGGCAAAAACTACAGTAAAGATTTATAAACACTTTAAAGCAGGGGTCCCCAAACTTTTTCCTGTYAGGGCCACATAATTTTTCCCTTCTCTGGTGGGGGGCCGGAGTCAGTTTGTAACAGAAAAACTGTGACTATTGCAGGAGTGCCTAAATGTCAAAATTTATTGTTTTCCAGAAAGCACAATCAAATAAGCCTCTCTGGGTTCTTCACAGTATGTATCCTGCTGAGCTAACAGTCCACTTTTTAGCTTTGAGAGTTTGTTTGCTCACATTTGGCCTTGCAAGCTATCATACTTGTCTTTGTGACGGGATTCATAGTGTTGCTGCAGATTATATTCTTTGAATACCACCACCGCCTCTTGACAGATGAGACAGACAGCCTTTTCTTTGCATTGAACAAAAAAATAATGGTTTGTCCAATGCAGCTTAAATGCCCTGTATTCTGAATCAATTTTTCTCTTACCTAATCTTTTCGCCATTATTCCGTTCTCTCTTTGAGAGGGGCGGGTTTAGGATTTTTTTCTGGGGGTTGCCAGATAGGGGCACAGACCGCAGAAGGGTGGAACAGAATGTCACGTTATATGCGTGTATGTATGAAATAGTTACTAACTAATAATTGTTAATAATGAAAATAGTTCATAACTAAGGAACATTTTATTGCAAAAGTCCAACTTCATAATCAAATATAAATATACATATATGAAAAAAAACCTAAATGCTCTCTGGTATTGTTCTGGGGGCCAGACCAAATGGGGAGGTGGGCCGTAGTTTGGGGACCACTGCTTTAAAGTGTTTTAAACTCCATTCGTTTTCAATGAGGGAAAAACATGGCAGAAAAAGCTAAATATCTCAAAAAGTATAAATGGAAGGAGCAGTGTGGTTATCCTGACTGGGCTTTTCTGAAAGCAGACAAGAAACCCAAACAGGATGCCAGCCAACCACCAGCTGAAAATGAAGACCCTAAACCCAGACCCAAACCAGTCGTCATTCCGTAATTGGCGAGAGTTTCAGAGAAACTGAGACGTTTATTCTCTAAACATGACGTCCCAGTAGCTTTCAAACCCCAAAACACGTTATGACAAAGATTGGTTCAGCCCAAATATCCAGTTCCCCAGCAAAAACAGAGTAATATACTAAATGCTGTTAAGTGTCAGGAGGACTGTGATCAGTTCAGCCACTGTTCAAAAGAATGAGCCAGCACAGACGAGCTACTTCGTCGGGTCAGGACTCTGCAGTTTACACTCATTTACAGGCCAGCGGTCACTCTTTCAGGGATGAAGGTGTTCTCATCCTTGTTAGAGGAACGTTGGTTTGAGAGAGGAGTAAAGGAAGCCATCTTTGTGAAGAAAAACCGTCCACCATTAAAGAGGTGGAGGCCTTGGTGTCCAGTTGTTCTCCTCCTAATGCTGTTATTGCAAGTATGACTCAGTGCCCTGTGAGCAAAAGGTGTGAATCAGGGCCCCAACGATAGTCAGGTGATGGAGCACATGACCCTACATGGACAATAGAGCTAATCAAGCTAGTCGATGGCCCTCTTTTGCATGTGACTAACCTGTTTGTCCACCACGTGGAGGCAGTGCTTATAAGGCTGAGTTCACCTGAAACTCATCAGACTGAAGAAGGCTCGTGGAGGAAAGATGAAACGTTTCACTAAAGAAGAACCCATCCAGAGGACCTAATTATTTTTTCTTTTTGAAATGGAAGAACAGTATTTTTGTTTTCTGGACCTGCACCTGATAGCGACATGCCAGTTTGTTTCCTAACTGCTTTTTCAGCCAGGACACTATTTTTTTCCAACTCAACACCAAACTCCTGTCCCATCTCCAGAGAAGGAAAAAAAAAAAAGAAAACAGACTATTTGTCAGTGTTCCAGCATCTGTTCCTGCCATTGTAGCATCATTAGAAAAGAGGTCTATAACGTGAAAACTATGTGATGATAGAGCTCATATTTACTGCCAGTATACAGTTTGTGTATTCCCCTCCATGTTGCTCCACCAGAGTCGTAGAGATGAAGGAATAACCACCAACTAACAGGATTAGCAGGAGCACACCATTTTGGTCTTGGCCCCACTTATGCTAGCTGTTAGCGTCATGTCATTGTTACACTATTTCTGAGGTTGTTAAGAGCATCTGCAACAGGTTAGATATTAACTGTTCATAACCTTTCCACGAAACCACACTTAAGTCTGAACTTTTCTATTAGAATTTAGCTGAATCCCAGCATGTTTATTTATTTATATATACAGGGGTTGGACAATGAAACTGAAACACCTGTCATTGTAGTGTGGGAGGTTTCATGGCTAAATTGGACCAGCCTGGTGACCAGTCTTCATTAACACGAGTTAGAGCAGAGTGTGAAGGTTCAATTAGCAGCAAAAGAGCACAGTTTTGCTCAAAATATTGCAATGCACACAACATTATGGGCAACATACCAGAGTACAAAAGAGGACAAATTGTTGGTGCACGTCTTGTTGGTGCATCTGTGACCAAGACAGCAAGTCTTTGTGATGTATCAAGAGCCACAGTATCCAGGGTAATGTCAGCATACCACCAAGAAGGACCAACCNTGGTGCATCTGTGACCAAGACAGCAAGTCTTTGTGATGTATCAAGAGCCACAGTATCCAGGGTAATGTCAGCATACCACCAAGAAGGARBKACCACATCCAACAGGATTAACTGTGGACGCAAGAGGAAGCTGTCTGAAAGGGATGTTATGGTCTAAAACGAGGTGTTTCAGTTTGTCTAACCCCTGTATACACACACTCATTATGACTGCATTAACTCCTCATTTATGTGAAAAAAGAATTTATTAGAAAGGCTGTGTAATGCCCAGAAAATGCAATCATCTTTATTGTGTAATATTTCAAGCAGAAACACCAATATTTGTAAAATTTTATAGAAAGGATCTCCAACAATCCTTGAACAAATGATATCAACTGTCCACTTGGTGGCAGTATTGGATGATAATGAGCGACGACACATCAAGTTAGACATAAATTCTCCTTAAAATGCATAATTTTTTCCCCTCTCCACATCTTAAAAAAACATGCCTTGTCAAAACAGGTTAATAGCACTGAAAGAATATGATTATGTATGAAGCCGGATGTGATCAGTTTGCACTGTCCACTGACTTCATTGTTCAACAGAAACACTAACTCCATCACTCTTAGGGGAAACACCTGGTGATGAGCTGGTGTTTGACTTCCCTACGTCTCCTGCAGCTTATGAATGAATGGATGGCAATTTTACACCTGCCACATTATTCTTGTGACAACTGAAATTAGAACAAACTACAACTGTGTTTTATTAATGGTTTATAGTGCTGTGAAATAAAAAAAAAAATATGGTCATTACAGTACATGGTTGTTGGTCTGATGTTCCAATAAAAAAAGACTTGAGCCACACATCCTACATCACATATATAAGAAAAGCTCATTCTTACAGATAACGTAGCTGTCTTCCATCTTTCTTTTCAGTCTTTATGAGAAAAGATTAATTTAAAGGAGACCAATTATGGGTCCTAGAAATTTTTATGGTATGTCTGTGGGCTACCAGACCATGTTCATTCAATTTAATGCACAAAA
>NW_013952549.1:116751-117939 GCF_001266775.1 Austrofundulus limnaeus
ATTTTTTTGGTCCTAGGACTGTTTTTTTTTAAAGAAGTACATACCCAAAGTTGAGTAAAAAATCTTTAAAAAGTGAATTTTGCATAATAGGTCCCCTTTAACTGATGTGGTAACATTTACTTACACCTAACCTTTCAGCAGCATTACCTTGTTGCCACCTTTAATGTTCCTACATGTTTTACATTTCATTACAAACACATTTTAAACTGAACTTTTAGTACCGTATTTTTCTGGACTGCAAGTCCCACTTTCTTTTCATAGTTTAGCTGGTCCTGCAACTCACAGTCCTGTAACTACGCTATATATTGTTCCTGTACCACTTTAAAAATTATGTATCTCAAACAAGTAGGGGTCTCTGCAGTACATAGGGGGGAGTTTCTTGTGTGGGCGGAGTTTGTCCTAAAAAGGAACCCAAATACGAATTATTGTGAACTTGTAAACATAATTTATTGACTTCAAATTTTCTTGTGGCAAGCACCTTCCTGTCTCAAGTTATGACTAATATTAATTCAGATTCATATATAGTGATCTTTTTACAGGCTGATCAGTGCTGTTTTGACTGAGCCGAACTGTTACATGTCCTTCCACATGTACAGTGTTCAAATTTCATACAGCTATCCTATTATTATTTATATTTTAAAAAATATATAGTTCAAGTTCAGTTTATTTATATAGCGCCAAGTCACAACATACCTTGTCTCAGGACACTGTACATAAAAAAGAACAACCTAAAGAAGAAACCAGCAGATTGTGTTGAATCACTTCATCACAGTCTCCCATCCTGAGCAAACGGTGGAGAAGAAAAACTCCCTGCTAATCAGGAAGAAACCTCCAGCAGAACCAGGTTCAGGACAGGCGGACATCTGCCTCGACTGGCTGGTTGGAGGACAGGAAAATATAGGCGCTTCCTGGCTGCCCCCCCCCCAAAAAAAAAACTTTGTCTTCCTTGTTACAATTACCAATAAAAGGAAACTGATGTCAGCACAAACACTACAAAGAATGAAAAATATACAATAACCAAGGCACATTATAATTCTTGACTTTCAGGGTCAATCAAAAGTAAATTTTGAAGATCTAACAGTGAATTCTGCCTTCTAATTTTTAGTTATCCATCCATCCATCCATCCATTTTCTTCCGCCTATCCGGGGTCGGGTCGCGGGGGCAGCAGCTTCAGAAGGGAGGCCCAG
>NW_013952549.1:118104-120429 GCF_001266775.1 Austrofundulus limnaeus
CTCGACGTGGAGGAGCAGCGGCTCTACTCTGAGTCCCTCCCGGATGACCGAGCTTCTCACCCTATCTCTAAGGGAGAGCCCAATTTTTAGTTATTGGTAATCTTAAAGTATTTACATATGAATTAAAGTCTAGTAAGAAAGCATAGAAGTTCAGGAGTGACCTGGAATTTCCCTAAGAGGATTATTAGATTAAATATGAAGCATAAACCTTCCTGGCCGTTTCCATTAAGCTACTTCCAGCTGCACACAACTTCTTCGAACCCCACCCCAAAACAGTCAATCCAATTAATCATGTCTTGAACAAACTCCTCCCACAGAACAAAAAACTCCTACTTAACGACTGCAGAAACCCACTTCTCATCCCAAAACGGTAATAGCCTATATGTCACGGTCATTAATGACGTATTTCCGGTAAAATTCTTGCCATACTCCTCCCTTCCACTCCCTGCTTACTGCCTATGTTTTTAGCGTTAGCTGCTAGTACTAGTCTGTGAAAAAGTCACAAAAGATGAAGCATCTGTGATCTACTGGTATAAAACTTGAGTTCTGTTGTGTGCCGTTGTGTCCACTAAGCAGCAGTATGATTGAGTAGTTAGTTTTTCTCCATTTTCCTCTTGATGAGGAGGTGACAGCAGAGGATCATAGCAGGGAAAACTTATCTTTAAAAGCTCATGCTTGCGTTTGTAATCGGCATTTCTAACCTGAGGATATTCAAGAGCCAGCATCAGAAATGAGAAGACGGAGGTTACAAAAGGGAAATGTACATTTACCCCCTTTTACTGCCAAGACCGAGAGAGGAAAGACCTCATCCAGAGGACAGCTAGCAGGAAGCTAACACAGCAGGTGTGTGCGTGCGTGTGCGCGTTTGTGTTATATGAAATGTTTTAATGCGACTTTGTCACGAGTTTTATGCAAAAGTAAAAACTTGTTAGAGTGTATATTACAGCGTAGACTAAAGCTGAGTGACGAGCCCCGCGAGCACCGAGAGCAGCAGAACCTCCGCCTGATAATCATAACGTTTTCAGTTCACTACCGTCGGGGGAAACGATCCAACCCATACAAGTAGCCCATCGATTTAAAGCCCAGACTCTGCTCTTTCCAACAACATAAGTGTCACAGCTCTACGTGAAAACTTCACCGAACAAGCAGCCAAGGAATAGCAAAAAAGGCAAAACTCTGGAACCATAAACACGAACGTCTTTCTTTTGTTTTTATGGCTTTAATCCACTTTGGAGTGATTTTTTTCCACTTGGCTGGACCTGTACGTCTCCTGTATTAATGTTGGTACATGTAATATGCTAATTCTGTACTGTGGAGATCATTAAGAGTCGCTGTCGGGTGAAAAAAACCTTTCTCTAACACTGTGTTGACCGTGAACCGGAAGTGTTGGGAGTGGCATCAAGTGCTGGACCTGATGTCCATGGCATATAGGCTATTGAGACATGAAAAGAAAGTTTAGAGTGAATGATTAACTTGTGAGGAACTGAGCAGAGGTTACTCTTACTGCAGTGAAAGAATCTAATTTCCCTCTGGGATCAATAAAGTATTTTTGAATTGAATTTAAGAAAATGGCGAGAGCTAATCACGTGATCAGATTGGTGAATTTACCAGTAACTTCCTTCCCAGGTGAGTTCTGTGTGTTATTGTGCTATCCTAGATTAAATGTCTGTTCTTAGACTTTGGGGAATAAATTTCTAAATATATATATATTTTTTCCTCTGCATGATGTATTTTTTGACTGCTGCGACTTATAGTCTGGAAAATACGGTACTGTATATTTATCGCCTGCCAACAAAAGTGATGTTTTTGCCAGGGTCTGTGAAGTTTGTTTAATAAAATCATTAAGAAAATATTTCAACTATTTTAACTCAGTCAGTTTTACAGATATCGAGCTAAAATCTGACATACATGAAGCTGAGTTATTTCCAACAAATGACCAAAAATGACTGCAATTTAAAAACTACACATATTCACCAAATAAAACAAAGTTCTTAAATTCTCTCATTTTAAAGTCTCAAACTAAAATATGTTAATTCTTCACACGTAATTGGACGTTGAACCCCGCTTGCACTCACTACATACACATAACATGACACTAAAGAACCACAGCCGAAGCATCCAGACCAATAAGTCAGGTGATGGGGCACATTACCCTCTATGAACAACAGAGTTGTTAGGCGATGGCCCTCTTTTGCATGTGACTGACCTGTTTGTCCATGTGGAGGCAGTGCTTATAATGGTGCGTTCACACCGAACGCGATTTCAGCGTCAGGAGCAGCAGGTTTACATGCAAAGTCTATGGTGGATGCGCTTCAAGCAACGTCG
>NW_013952549.1:120904-122756 GCF_001266775.1 Austrofundulus limnaeus
CAGCTGTCCTGCGTCTGACCTCAAAGTGCACAAGCTTCAAACTTCAGCGTTGGCTGCGATTTTGACGCTGAAATCGCGTTCGGTGTGAACGCACCATCAGGCTGAGTTCACCTGAAACTCATCAGATTGAAGAAGTCTCTTGGAGGAGAGACAAAACATTTCACTAAAGAAGAACCCATCCAGAGGACCTACTTATTTTTCTTTTTGATTAACTTCTCACATTTCAAAAGATTTTTCTGAAAAATTTAATTTCAAAACTTTTTTTTTAGTTCATTCCTCATCACGGCCTAGCACCAGTTAATCAGCACAATAATTAACAGTTCATTAAGCTGCTGTTAATGGCAGAGATTAAAGTCTCTCGTGGGTTAATTAAAAAAAGTCCCTGCTGGAAACGACTGTCTTCATTCTGATATTTTTACAATCTGCTTGCCGATGTTTCCACCTTTCATCATGGAGCAAAATGCATCTGCAAGACAATAAAAATGAAGGAGAATAAACTCTTGGCAAAAAAAACACACAATGATATAAGTTGAAAGTAAAATGATCACATACTTCCCATGTTTTCTATGCCATTCAGCACAGTCTCCAGCACCTGCAGAGACAAAGCAATAATACAGTATTATGAAGAAAAACAAAGAATGTTACAACCACAGTTTTACCTTAATTTGGGATGATTTGACCAACTGGCTGAGCTCCAACAGAGAAGCTTCTGTTTTATTCATATAGTTAAGGACCAGAAACCTCTCCCGGGTGATGTTCTGGCTTTGCAGGATTTTTTGTGTTTCATCGCTCAGGGGTGGGGGGTACGGTACATCTTTGTTGTACTGCGAGATCTGCCCACAGAGGATCACATGGCCGTCTTTGTTCATCTAGAGGATAAAGAAAGCTGATGTGTTTAAAACATAAAAATCCATTTTTGAATCTTGCAAAATAAACCAGAAAAAAACAACAACACAAAACTCAACAAGTACCTGTGCTATAACAGCATCACTGACAGCACCTCCCACATTGTCGAAGTACACGTCGATCCCTTCAGGACAACTGTCCTGAAGCTGTGCAGACACGTCCTCCCTGCGGTAGTTGATGGCCGCAGAGAAGCCTACATCTTCAACCAAAACTCTGCACTTCTCATCAGAACCGCAGATCCCGACCACCCTCACACATCCGTCCAGCCTGCCGATCTGGAACAGTACAGAGGCGCTGGTATTCTTACAGAATGACTTTTGTACAGATGCTGATTCAACATTCCTGGTTTTTATTTGTCCGTTTTTTTGGCAATCTACAGTTAGGTCCATGTATATTTGGACACTGACACAAATTTTGTGAATGCAACAAAATAGGTTGTCATTCATTTCATTATGTAGCATGCCCACTCTGTTTTCTAATGGTACTTTTAGCTACTGTTCTGCTACTTTTATCTCTTATCTGTCATTCTGCTACTTTTAGCTTGTAGCAAACCCTTATATTTTACAAACTGTAATTCAGATTTTTTTTTGTTCACAGTTTGGTCCTTCAACTTAGTCAGGTGCAACTTATACATGTTTCGACATATTTTGACTGCTGCCTTCAATGTCAGTTCATACTGACTGATATGAACTATGTGCAGCTGCTCTAGGCTTGTGACAAAGTTGTTCCTATACCGCTAAAAAATTAACTGAAACATTAACTTAAAGACAACTGGGAAATACTGAACACAACTTCTGAACACAAGACTTCTAGTCTGGAAAATACATTACTTTTAAACAACATTTTGCTACTTTTAAAGGGATCCCCGATTAGTTGTGACATTAGACTTTATTTGATAAACATATATTTTAACTGTAAAATAAAGACTGTAAAAATACTGTAGAAT
>NW_013952549.1:130400-132433 GCF_001266775.1 Austrofundulus limnaeus
GTTTTTGTTTTGTTTTTTCTTCGTATGTCTTCAGCCTCTGGCTTACGTTGGCGTATCATATTCTTCTTTGTGGCCATGTTCGGCCAAGTTCTGTTGTAGAAACGCAACAGCGCCCCCTCTGGTCACAATATATGACGGTCACAAAATATGGTGTAACCCCGGATTAAAAAAAACATACTTTGATGTTTCAAATCATTATCAAATTTGGAAGAAGGGCAGATAAAATAATGTTCTTCATGGCAACTTATCTCTTTAAGGGGTCACTAGAAAAACTCGGGTGATTTACTTTGATCCTCTTTTCAAAAAATTGTCTCTTCAAAACACATCAACAAAAATTATAAAACTCAAAGACGAGGCTGTAGCTAACTACCTGACTGCAGCCCGATTTGTTGAAATTCGTAGAAATAACGAAGCAGGAGGAAATTACAAGCAAATGCACCGAAAAGCCTTGCAAAATCTGGTCACAGCAGTTTGGGAAGAAAACGGCAGCAGCTGCTGATGAAATGTCAACATCTCTACAAACAGCCAATGATTATTTCTTGGACGTTTCGGTCAAATCTGACCAGTGATTTGTGAGATATTTTGCTAACTGCCGTAAACACAGGCAAAGTTTTAATGCAATCTCTTCAGCAATCTGTTAGTACTCAGTTATATTATATTAGATAAGTCTCAGCTTCTACCACACCAAATTTCATCTTAGTATCTGTAAAATGTATCAAATGAGAGCAATGTTTGTGTTTGTGCAGCCAGTTTAAACAGGGTTTACTCCTTCTTGTGTTCTCTGTGTGCATACAAGACCTGCTTTATCAAATGTTCATCAAAATGTTTTAAATAATTTTGCTAACAGAGACATGGGCAGACTGCTTCAGTACCATGTAAGGGTCCACTGAGAGGTAAACCGTCCGAACCAGAACTTCCCCATCAGGTAAGTCAGGTGCTAAAGTTGTCTCTTCCAGGCGGAAGTTTCCAGGGCTTGGCTCAGCGTTTTTACCTGTATGTGCACAGAAAGCAACGCGGTAGCAGAAAAATGATACAAGGAAGAGTTTCAGTTCTGAGAAAGGTCACCTACCTGGTCGTGAGTTCAGAACGACCCTCTTCACCTGCATGTCTGAACCCTGAACGACTGTTGCTCTACAACCAGACATAAAACCACAGGAACACAAGTCAGGTCACGGTGCTAACAAGCAGGAGCTAACGTTTCACAGTAACAACAACGAGAGAAAACTGCTAATTACTGTGTTTATAAAACGTTGCTGTAAACATTGTTTACATTACCCGAGTCAAGAAGCTAGCAGAAAGTGCAGAGACGCCTTTAGCTGCGCATCATTTGTAGCTCGGTTGACTGAGCGGGTAGCCAGGTGGGCGGAGTTTGCACTCCATGTCAACAGCCGAATGTAAGAAAAAGTTGTATTTATTGTCAAATACAGAAGAGATGAATAAAGTCAATACATCATCTGAATATAATAGCTTTCTATGGAAGCCCATTTCCGCCACACTGATAAAAAAAATAAATAAAACTTGTACCTCCTGATAATTTCATCATAATTATGAGATACAGTAGTATCTCATAATTATGAGATAGTATGTCATAATTATGAGATAGTATGTCATAATTATGAGATAGTATGTCATAATTATGAGATAGTATGTCATAATTATGAGATAGTATCTCATAATTATGGAATAGTATCTCATAATTATGAGATAGTATCTCATAATTATGAGATAGTATGTCATAATTATGAGATGAGATAGTATCTCATAATCATGAGATAGCTAAGTCATAATTATGAGATAGAATCTCATAATTATGAGAGTATGTCATAATTATGAGATAGTATCTCATGAGATACTATCTCATAATTATGAGATAGTATGTCATAATTATGACATAGTATGTCATAATTATGAGATAGTATGTCATAATTATGAGATGAGATAGTATCTCATAATCATGAGATAGCTAAGTCATAATTATGAGATAGTATCTCATGAGATACTATCTCATAATTATGACTTAGCTATCTCATAAT
>NW_013952549.1:132443-141410 GCF_001266775.1 Austrofundulus limnaeus
ATGAGATAGCTAAGTCATAATTATGAGATAGTATCTCATGAGATACTATCTCATAATTATGACTTAGCTATCTCATAATTATGAGACAGTATGTCATAATTATGAGATGAGATAGTATCTCATGATTATGAGATAGTATGTCTACTATCTTATGAGATACTATCTCATAATTATGAGATAGTATCTCATAATTATGAGATGAGATAGTATGTCATAATTATGAGATAGTATGTCATAATTATGAGATAGTATCTCATAATAATGAGATAGCTAAGTCATAATTATGAGATAGTATCTCATAATAATGAGATAGCTAAGTGATAATTATGAGATACAAGTTTTATTTTTTTATCAGGGTGGTGGAAATGGGCTTCCATACTTTTTGGCTATGTGTTAAACAATAAGCAATTTCTTTTTTTTTTGTCTCTATTGCACAATTATTTCACCAGCTGTTAGTGATAAAATAAACTCAGCGTTTTGTCAAGCCCTTTGTGTATTTAATCCATGTCCTGCATATCAAGCCTCGTTTTTACCAACTAGTTCACAACTACACCGTGAGCGTTGAGCATTTGGTTACACCATTTTCACATTTTAGTGCACTAAACACTCGTACTAGTAACTCTTCTTTGCTTAGAGGGCCAATTTGAGCAACTAGTTAGAGCAGAAATCATAATCAGCAACTATGCATTAGTAGTTAACTAGTTAGCTTTTTAACACACTAACATTGTGCTAAAATAGTTGACAAGTGAGTTATAAGTTAATTAGTAAGCTTCAAAAGACCCATGTTAGTCAGCACTTGTTATGCTTACTAAATGACTAGTGACTGTCATCATACACATGCAATAGTTGATTAATGTGACTACATTTGGCCTTACTGGTTATCTAGTCAACATTTCATGCAAACTAGTTAACTGGTAAGGCCAAAAAACTTCAGTTAGATAACTAGTGAACATTTTGGGCCAAGGCCAAGTTCATTAGTACAACCAATTTTACTCGCACTAATCATCTTGTGAGACTAAATTTGACTTTACTGATTAACTCAACATTTAAGGTGTTCATGAGTTTATAGGTGCACTAGTTAATTTATAAGGACCTTTTATCTAGCAGAGTTGTAAAGTAACTAAATACAAATACTTTGTTAATGTACTTAAGTAGAAATTTTGGTATTACTTGAGTAATTATTTTTCAGCCTACTTTTTACTTTTACTCATTACATTTATTACAAATTATCTGTACTTTCTACTCACTACATTTTTTAAAAAGGTACGAAGTAGAAAGTCGTTACTCCTATTTTATTCTGAGTTGTTATTACTTAAAAATACTTTGTTGATAAATTGTGTCTCCTGGATAGAGTGAATTTAATTGTAGTTGGATGAGAAGTATAAATATATACCATTCTGACACCCTATTAACTTGTACACAGCTCATCACAGCTGCACACTGTTAGAAAAAATATTTTTTGAAGTCACCTCCCAATAAATGTCAATGTGGAAAATCTAACTGCTCACTTTTGCTACTTTTACTTTTAATACTTAAGTAGATTTTGTGTTAGAAATTTACTTTTGATACTTAAGTACAAAAAATCAGATACTTTAAGACTTTTACTCAAGTAATATTTTTAGAGAAGACTTTAACTTTTACCAAAGTATTTTTTATGATAAGATACTTGTACTTTTACTCAAGTATCACTTTGAGGTACTTTATACAACACTGTTATCTAGTCCGGTGTTTCCCAAAGTTGGGGTCGGGACCCAAAGTGGGTCCTGAAGCATCAAGGTGGGGTCCTGAAAAGATTTTCAGAATTTATTACATTTTTGTCTTAATTGTTACAAAGGAGTGAGGTTAGTGTATTTAAAATGGATAAATGTAGTATTAAAATATTGTTACTATGCCCATGTTTAGTTAACCTGATACAAATGTTTATCATCCAAAAATAGTTGGGGGCACAGGTCTCTGCTACTGTTATTTTGTGGGTCAAAAGCTGAAAAGTTTTGGAACCAGTGCACTTTGGTTCCCAAAGTTGGGCTTGGGACCCAATTATGGGCCATAAAGCACCTTGGATAATCTCCAGAAATCAATTRAAAGGGTAATAAAATAATTGCTAATGTAATATTTTCCCTGTAACTATTACAAAAACACACAAAAATTATAAATAAGTATTTGTATTTGTGTACAAGCTGTTTAGGTTGTCAAAAGTCCTGTGTTTTTAGGGTTATTGACGAAGTTCGTGTACTCAGACCAGTAATATTTGGGGTCACAAGTTTTTGCCATGAATATTTTTTGGGTCACAAGATAAAAAGTTTGGGAACCACTGATCTAGTCAACTAGTGAACAAACGCTGAATATTAAACTTTTTGTTAACGCCTATGTATTTTTAAAGCTTAAAGCTACAACACAATTGATCCAGTGGGCCACCAGTACAATAAAAATACAACTAAAGTGGAATTTTAGGCAACTAGATCAGCAAATTAACCATTACTTCTGCTCTTGCTAGTTGTGGAAAATGCCACAGCTGGCAAAAAAAAAAAAAAATAGTATGAGCGCGCCAAAAAGTTAAACAAGTGTTTAGAATTCTGCATCGAGTTCAATGTAGTTGCAAACTAGTGGGCTATATAAGCTGGAAGTCAGGGGTGTTGAATAAATACACAATCGGCCTGCCCTACAAGCACTGATAGGTCGTCCCTGATTTAAGATGCTTCCCACCGCCGTCGCTTCTACCCGGTGATTAAAAAAGAACGCACCCTTTGTGTTGCTCAAAACAAGCCAAGAAAGTTCATCGTCACTTACTTCCGTCTTCGCTATTAACAGCTTTAGTAAATTAGGTCACCTATATTGCAAAGTTAGTATTCTTTATAATTTTATTTCAATATCAGTGACGCCATAAAGAAACAAAAAGTCATTTTAACACGTGCTCTTTTCGCGTATGACAAATATTTGGAAAAACATTTAGAATTCGCGTCGGGCAATGAGCGCCAGCGGCGGGTTATTATCTTGTCAATCAAAGACACGGTCCGTTGAGAGCAGTTAAAAAAGAAACCGGGTTACTACAATCAGAAGCGGTAAGCAGCGCCATCAGTGACACAGTTTATTATTTGTTTTCGTCACCTCTGCAGCTAATAAAGACGCCGAGCTGTGCATTTAACCACAGTTGTTATTACTACCTATCGGGGGTTGTTGTTATGTGTTAGCTAATGGAGTCAAAGTGGCGCTGGGATGTGGCGCCTTGTGGAGGAATTTAAAGAAAAAACAATAAAGCAATGATGAAGAAGGTCCCTGTCGTTACATTAGCAAACCGACTGCTGTAGCTGCAGAGAGGAACACCGGGGAAACAGCGACATGAAGGCTCGTGTGCCACCATGGAGGACCAAAGTAAGTGTGTGAGTGAGAGTGTGCATGTCTGCTGCTAGGTGTTTGTTTATGAAGGATCCTGAAATCCCCACCCTCCTTCAGGAAAACTCCCGGGAGTCCCGCACTGATTCATGCTTTGTGTCATTCAGCTAAAGTTTGACTGAAAAAACAAATAATAATTAAAGCAAGGAAAGTCAGCTGCAACAAAAGCTGCCATGCTATGGTAGCATCAGTTTTGTCTGTTAAATCTTTCATCAGTAAAAGAAATGATGATTAGACACTATTGCAAACTATAAAATAAAACATAATACAATGTTATCCTAAACTGTATACAATGATGCATTTTGAGAGCATTTACTTCAGCTGTTTTCTAAATATATTGAGCTGTAATTCTAAAATGCGGGTCCGCACTCAGTGTAAACAAGGCAGAACCAGTCAAAAATTACGTGAAAGCTTGAGTTGTGATTAACCTACACTAGGTTGAACATATTTGGTTATATTTACAAGAAAAATAGATGAAATACTCTTTGTTTTCAAGTCCATTTCATTTGTGATTGTTAAAAAAAGCTAAGCACAAAAAAAATACCACAAAATTATCAGATTTCTTAATTAAATATTTTTCTTTTTTTTCTTCAAATAGCGGCCAACAAATTTTTTTTTCAAATTTGAGGACATAAAACCCACTTTCATAAAGAGGCCACTGTCCTCAGAGGCTGACAGTTCCTAAATATTGTCTACCAATGAAATGGATGCTTTTTGTGTGCATGTTTGTGTTCCTGTTAGTAAAACATTCAATGTATTTTGATGAAACATTCAGTAATAAATCGTTGGCTGTACATTTACAGCTGATTAACTTTTGAAGTTAATTCTAATGAAAATGGCCACCACAGCTGCCACATTAGCCAACGCAAAAGTGGCTACGACTCAGTGAGTTTTGCATATATTAAGATAAAATTTGATGTGGTAGTAGCTGAGAGTCGTTCATAGCACATGCTCTAAATTTGTTGTCGTGCGATCCAAGGTTGCTCATGTGAGGTTTGATATAAACGGCGAAAACTTTTAACCGTTTTTAAACATGAGCATTTTTTTGTGCTGGTTAAGGCTAATTCAAGGAATACTAGGCTTTTAATTGAAAATACTTTTTCCATTTCAGACACACTTCTCTGGATGATTTCCATCCTTGCACATTGATATAAGAGCCATAAAAGTTCAGATTTCAGGGCGTCAGTTTCTACATATTCACTATCAAACTGTAGAAAGAATTTTTCAATATTAACTTTTATATAATCAAACCAATGATTGCATTTTTCCCTAAGATTGTCCTATATGTGTAGCATTTCTGCCTGATCAGGGGCCAATTCAAAGATAAATTCTAATGCAAAAGACTAGTTTTACTAAAATAAACACTTCACTTTCATTCATACAGTAAAACAGCCACAGTATTAAGTCATCTCTCCAAGGATAATAGCTGCATTTCCTCTTTTGATATATGTGAAGAATGCCTAATTCCCAAAATACGTCTGTTATTATCAACATGTTTTTATTTGTAATTACGCTATTTTGACACCATATTTTGTGCAAATATGAGGCTAATTGTCAGGTTTTCATTACATTTTAGGATTTATATGCTCACCCTGAATTCTGAACTTAATGTCTAGGGGTGTAAGAAAATATCAATACACTGAAATATCGCGATATTTCATTTCCCAATACTGTATCGATATTCTAAAGCCCTGTATCGATTTTTAATTAAGGTTTAAAATGTCAACTTTCCTGCCAACCTTTCATTTTTATGTTGTAGTTCAGCCTCTGACCACTAGTTGGCAGCAGTGAGCCAGCCATTTGGCTCCTCTACCTCTTGAGCGCCAGAGAGTAAGGGTAGCATTAGCATTGTAGGAGACAATGTAAGCATTGTAAGTAAACATTAGCTTTTCTTTTTTTTTAGTAAGAGGTTTTTATTTAATAGAATTTTTGGACAAAAAAAATCGCAATATATCGCAATATATCACCTTGCTTACAGTATCGCAATATATCGTATCGTGACCCCTCTGTTATGATATGTATCGTATCACCAAATTCTTGCCAATACACAACCCTATTAATGTCTATGAAAACTAGAGAAAGTACATTTTCTGTTGTACATTTGTATTTAACGCTTTTCAAGATTGGCAGCCCCAAGCAGTCAGTCTAAAACTCAGTGTGTTTTATAAGTATTAAGTTAAAATTTGGTCTAATTGAAGCAGAGTTATCCTCAACACAATCTTCAAGAACAAACTTGCAAGTTGTTGGAATACAGTACACGTTTGTGTCATTCACAAGGTTCGAAAACAGCTGCAACTTTATTTTTGTAATGTTTGTTTTTTCTGACTTGGTGTACAATTAACACCTAATAAATGTGCTGTTTTTATAGGACATACACTATGAGTATTTCCCTGTTTCAGAGAATTCAAAGGGGGGAAAAAAGTGAAATCATTCAGAAAGTATAGCAACAGCCTTAATTATAAACAATAACATCCTTCTTCATCCTCAGGCGCTTCTCTGCAGCTTCTGTAAAGCTCGTGTCCACTGAGTAAAATGGACCCGGAACTTAACACAAACAGTTTTTATAAGAGGAGATATTAAAAAGGGAAAAGGTAGTGAAAGGAAATTGAACGTGTGTGTAGCCGGGTGCGTCTTTGTATGTGTGTGTGTGTGTGTGTGTGTGTTGGAATTTCCCGCATGGACTGAGAGGGATCTTGCTCCGTAAATTACAGCGCTTTCCGTGTCGGAGGAAGCGCCTTATATGGGCAGTGGGGGAAGTGGGCGGTGTCAGATCGCTGACGGCTGCTGCTGTGGAGAGGAGGAGGAGGAGGAGGAGGTGGGGAATCACAAGACAGAGCAACGGAGACGACATGCAGCTCAAGGCCGCATTGTCAGCATGAGGTGGTGTTTTTTTTTGTGTGTGAGTGTGTGTGTGTGTGTGCAATCACAGTGCAATAATGTGCAACAGACAGCGGCTGCACTGCGAACCTGCTAATGCCCATTAACGCGCCCTTTTTTTTTCTACCTGGGAAAGGAGCGTGTTTTTACGCGGCGACCCTGTTTTGCTTGGACGGAAGGAAGGGAGGAAAAAAAAAACAGATTACAAATGCGTGAGGTCAGCAGCGTAGCATGAGTCAACCCCCCCGGCGTTGTGTGCAGTCATCACCGCGGGCCTGCCGCCGCTGCTGGCCGCTCAGAGCCGCCTGTGTGCCGCAGCTTTCAGCGCAAACACAGTAAGTAAGGGTGGTGCGGGGGGGAAACCGTGCTTCTGTTGCGCATCTCGTTGTTTATTTGCTGACAAAGTTTTGTTTACTATGGACAGCGAAAAGTACTGTTCGTTGTCTGCAACGACAACAACAACAAAAAAAGGAGGGAGCTTCTCGTAGACCGCGATGAGGCTGGAGAAAGTGGTGCGGGGGTCCAGGAAGAGTGAGTGTTCCTGCAGCGGCCTGCACGGTGCCACACGCCGCTCAGACAAGACGGTGGGTTCAGGGCGGCTAATCACGGTGCTTGGCATTTATTTTAAGCCAGTTTGCAGCCGCGTTGTGGGTTAAAGCTCAGGCTTGTGTAAGGTCGTGCTGTTGGTGACGTCACCTCATGGAGTGTGCTCACAGTGGGAGTCAGCCAGAAGATGGAGAGAGAGGGAAGAATCTGTTGATGTGCACTTTTCTACAGAAAGCATCACAGCATGTGTGTTTAGCTGCGATCACATGGAGCACACACACAAACACACACACTCTTGATTGTGTTTGTTGGTCATTTTGCTTTCCTCCGTCAGTGGTGCCCCCCAGCCAGTCAGTGCAGGATCCGAACAGCTGCACGTGTCTATTTTAAGAAACCCCCGTTTCACCAGACCACCAGAGCAAAGAGGGACAATTGTAAAGCACTCCCCCCGAGCAGTCAAGAGGTACCCTGGGTTCAGATTTTTGTGTTCATTTACAGAACCGTGTTGTCAGATTGCTTTTGTGCAGAGATATGTTTTAATACCACCCCTTCAAATGCATAAGGGTGGTGTTGTTTTGTCTGTTAGCAAAATATCTCATGAACCACCGGACCTATCGTAATGAAACTCGCAGGAAGTAATCAGTAGATGTACATCTATGACTGATTAACTTTTGGAGTCAACCCAATTAAAGACAGCCGCCGCAGACGACTAAACTTATAAAACATAACAATGGCTACAGCTCAACCAGTTGTAGAGATATTAGGCTAAAATTTGGTGTGGTTGTAGCTGAGCGTGATTCCCAATATATAAAATAATTGGTTGAGGGATTTACAGCTGAAAACATTCGGAGTGAATCCAGTTCAAGATGGGCACCGCAGTTTGTCAACATTAGCAGCACAAATGTGAAAGTATGGTAACTTAGTCCTTTCTATTATTGAGCTATAGTTTAATGTGGTAGTAGCAGAGAGTCGATCACAACACGTACTCTGAATGTGACATGTTGTGATGTTGCCTAAGATTGCACAATGTTATTTTCAACGTTTGACCAAAGGAGCTACAACTTGGTCACTTTTCAACAAAAGATGATTTCAGATGAAATCTCCTGCATGAAAGGTGGCGGTTGATATGCGAGGCCTTTCTGCGTTTAAATTGCTGCTTTGGCACAGATGGAGCGGTTGAAATTTGACAGATTGTGCCAAAATCTGCTGAACAACAGGCTGTTATGTAAAATATTACCCGCCTGGGTTGCCACAGTAATTGTTGAGATCCACTTTAAGTTACTGATACCTGCAAGGCCATTTTGACTTTCTCCCTCTCTCCCTCTCTCTCTCTCTTTTCCTGTCCTTTTGCATAGATTGCTGCACCGTGACTCACTTGCTCACTTTCAGTTGCCCTTCCTTTCTGAGATGACAGCCATGGTTCAAAGGACACGAGTTGCCTTTTTGTGTAGCCTCTTGATGAATCACACAGTTGTAAAAAAAAAAAAAGGTGGTTACTGTGTGTTTGGCTTGGTCAAAGCAGATTGTTTGGCAGGAAAGAAAGAGTTTACTTTCACACAAGGTGTGAGAGTGAGGGTTTTGGTGTTGTAGCTGTAATCATGTCAGTCAGTGATGAACATCTCAGTGTGTGTTGAAGCGGTCCATCTTAAAGCAGCTTTATTGACATCCTGTAATGACATTTCCAGTAGCTATTGATTAAACTCTATCCCCTACTTTCTTGTGTTTCCACTAATAAACACACGTCAAGTCTTATGCTGTATTTTGGCCCAGTCCATGTGTTGCTCATACTCTGCCTGAAAAGTGTGCTTGTGTTTGACTGACGACACATATTTTGATTCTCATCCAACCCTCTTGCACATTTGTAGTCTGACATAAAGTAGAAGTTTCACTTCCTCATTCAAAAAAATATTAATTTTTTGTTCATATATTTACCAAGAACTTTTTTTTTTGTGTGTGTTTACGGTCCTGCTTTTGGTATATTTTTGTCGCAATGTTTCAGTGCCCCGCACAAGCCCTGGCATACAGTGTTTTACATCATTTTCTACATTTTCATATGGAAAAAGACATTTCTGGAAATGGTCCTATGTAGGGCTGCCACGATTAATCGATTAATCGACGACTAATCGATTATTAAAATAATCGTTTGTGGCAGCC
>NW_013952549.1:141433-150456 GCF_001266775.1 Austrofundulus limnaeus
ATATATATACATACATACACACACACATATACAGGCCACATGCATTTTGAGTTTTGTGTTTTTGTTATTGCCCATCGCCAAAGATGTGAAACCTTCAGAAAGTAATTATTTGGATGTACATCTCTGATTAACCTTTGGAGTCACTCCAGTTCAACATGACTGTCGTAGCTTGTTGACATTACAAAAAGGGCTCTAACTAACAGTTTTATAAATATTGAGCTAAAATTTGGTGTGACAGTAGCTGACAGTCACAACACAGAGTTCAAGTGGTAAATGAGCTTGAAAGTTGGACTACAGCCGTGCAGAGATGTTGTAGGGTGACATTCCTCTTCATGCTTGCTGTCAAAACTAAAGTTGCAGTTTGAGTTGCAACAAAGTGTGAATTTGAATTAGTTTTAAGTTTTCTTCACTGCCAGGCTGTGACTGTGTCAGAAGTTTATTATATATTTAGTCTTTAGGTTTGCAGAAACCATTGTTTAGAATGAAGAAATGTTTGCATATTCAATTCTCACATGATGGTTCATGATGGTTTTGATGGATGCTTTCAGAGGAAAGTGGATAAAAATGGCTGCTTTGATCTGTCGTTGTGATCAGGAGCCTCACAGACCGTGGAGCCCCACCGAATCAGAAGGGAAGAATCTTAAGCGGCCTCGTGACGACAGCTTTCTTCCACTTGTCATCCCGGTGTCAGTTCCTGTTCGGAGACAGGAAACCTCCTCTCCGGGTAGAGATGAGGCAGTGCTGGCATCGAACTGGCCTCTTAGGCCCCCGAACACCCAGGACTTTGGTCGAGCAGATCACAAACTCTCAGTGATCGTCACACGCAGACGCTCGCTCAGGAACTCCTTGACGGAAAGTTTGGAGGTAAGCGCCTTCATTTTTCTGTCTTTATTGCCCGTTGTCCTGAAAGACGGGGAATAATATTTGCACGTTTTGTGTGCTTCTTTCAGAAAAATGTTTTATTAATTATTAAAGTGTTTTGGAAAGTAATAATCGAATGTACATCACATCTGATTAACTTTAGGAGTACACAAGAAAACACAAAAATATCAGCTAAAATTTGGTGTGGTACAACTGAAAGTGATGACCAATACTTCTTATGAGCACTGACAAACTGCACAGCTTTCTATAAAGTTTTGTCATAAACGTTTTAAAAGCAATTCTGTTAGCAAAATATGAACCGCTGGACAGATTTTAGCAACAGCTTCAGACAGTAGTGACTGACTGTCATACATGTGTATACAAATTTAATAACAAAAATCTTTAGAAATCTAAAGTTAATGAACCTTAGCAAACACTAAAATTACAACAACCCATTTAGTATTGAAGATCTGAAGTCTGGTGTAGTAGTAGCAGATTAATTATTTAATTTTTAGTTGTTTTTAAGTTATTTCATTAAAGACAAACTAGCTGCATTTCCGTTGACCATGAAAATGCGCAAATTAGAATTTCGAAACTAAATTTGCTCAATGGAAACACGTCAATTTGAAAAAAAAAATTACGTTTTTCGACAAAATGTTTTTGCGCTAGGAAGAGGTGGTATTTCGGCCATATCGATATTGGTGTTTTTTGCAAAACTGCAATGGAAACACTTTTTTCACATCACGTGAGTCACGTGATCAACAACCGGCTGTTTCTACTGGCGAAAAAGACGACGATGAAGAAAACAGGAACTAGAAGTAGTTGTGAAATCACAGAAGTAGTAAAAGAAAGTAGTAAACTCAATGACTACAATTTCCCAAAAACACAACATACGTAGCCGCTCCCAAGTAGGGTCTTGTCGCTGGAAAGCCTCGATAAAAGATGCTGACGTCTCCTCTGATGATGAGCGATAGTGTTGCGGTAGCAATATGCTATGTGTTTACATCCCTTGCCGCCATGTTTGTAATGACTTATTGTGAGAACAAACGTATTCACGCGTGACTTTATTAGCATTTCTTACTTAATGGAAACACCGCAGTTGCGAAACTGTGTTTTTTCGACATTAACAGAATATCGACAAAGTTTTGCGCACATTGACAATGGAAACACAGCTACAGTAAGAAGTTCCACAGTGCCATGTGTGACAATCTGGCGTCATGTCATCCTGATCAGTTTGTTTTTTCCTGCTTTACTTCCAGTTATAAATCCTTGAGTTCACACTACATCACCCCACAAACACCCTCTCCCTTCCCCCCTAATGTATTCCTCTGTATGAGTCCCCTGCTCTGATTTTCTCCCTTTCCCTCTGTCATTGGGGAGGATTAGGTGAACTGGTTGCCCTGTCCCAGATCGGACAGATTAGCAGGGTTTAGGATGCTGTACATTATGTTCCATACAGTTGAGGATGGGGTACTACATTCTTTCTTCTTTTTTCTCTTGAATTTCTCTGTAATTTCTTCTTTTTGAGCCCGTGGGATTGAAAGGGCGATCATGTTATTGCCTATATGTTTGTGTTTCTGTGTGTGTTTGTCTCTTTGCAAAATGTTTCATCACTGAACAGGTTTTAATGATGTTCTCAGAGGTGACAGATGAACCCAATACAAGATGGCCATCACTCGACCTTAGCAAACACAAAATGACTCATTCAGTTTTACAGATATTGACAATGTTGTCACATTTTACTGAAACTAGTTAAAAGTTCAACCCACACAGGTTAAACCAGAATTTGTTGTAGTTCATAGTTCATCACTGAAACACAAACTCACAAATCCAAAATAAACTCAATCGATTTCTTTATTTTATGACTTCTTGTAAATTGCTTAAATCATAAATATGGTGCTTCTACGACTAATTCTAGGTTTTTTATGTCACTTACATTTACCTTCTTCAGAGAGCAGTGTGTCATAAATACCTGGCGTGAGGTTGAACAGCTGATCGTTTATTTCAAGGAGGAACTCTCCGTGCACAATAAAACAAAAAACAAAGCTCTTTTAATATTCAAAATAAATTCAGTTCTTTGTCTTTCGTGTATAATTCCTTTACTCCATTTCCCTTTTTTATTGAGGTTTGGATCCCAAATGTTGAGTTTTGGTGCTTCGAAATACACTCAACAAAAAATATAAATACATCACTATTTGTTTGTTTGTTTGTTTGTTTGTTTGTTTGTTTGTTTGTTTGTTTGTTTTATTTATTTATTTTCATGAACTAAACTCAGATCTCATATAGGGCTGCCACGATTAATCGATTAATCGACGACTGATCGATTATTAAAATAATCGTTTGTGGCAGCCCTAGTCCTATGTTTCCAATAATATATTTTTTAGAAACCACTAATAAAGAGTTTTGAAAACAAGTGTTTGTGAACGAGGCATTTTACTCGTTAAACAATGGTTTTGAAGAAGTCTCTTGAATGTCTTGAGACTTTTTGATGATAAATAATGATTATTTAAAAAACTGGTTATAGTAGTAAATGGACTGTACTTGAATAGGTAGGAAATGTATTGTAACACAGTATCATGACATGGGATCACAGTATATTGTGGTACTGCAAGCATTGTAAAATATTACCTTTTTTTCACCAAAAATATGAATAAAAAAAACTCAGTATGTCTTATATGTATTTTGTATGTTTCATATGTCGTATTTCATCCATGTTTTCAATGGTTAGGCCAAATGTTTGTTTGATAATATGTTTGTGGCAGCTTTTAGAATTCTAATTTTAATTTATTATAAACAATATGGTCACCCACCACTCTAACAATAACCTTTATCTTGTGCTGAAGTTTTATAAACAGATGAAGTGATTCTGCTACAGTCTGTGTTTCTGTCAGAGGGTCCCTTAAGGGAGTAGCGTGAGTACTGCAGTCATTTTAGTGCATTAAATGTTTCATATGGTCGTTGCATTTGGCCTCTTCAGTACTACCATCCATCAGGGCCATAAGCAAATGCATACTTGCAGAATTAAAAGGGCGTCCTGAATGGGAAACTTCAATTTGGCTTAAAAAACGGGACAGCCCAGCTAATACAGGACAGTTGGCAACCTTACCTCAGCTTTGCAGGCAGCGGGTGACGGTCTAATCTATCAGATGCAGCCATTGGTGCTTAGTGCTAACGTTTACTCACAATGCTAACGTTTGAGCTAGCATTATACTCTCAAGCTCCTCAGGAGTGGAGGAGCCAAATGGCTGACTGACTGCCACCAACTAGCGATTGACAGCTAATAATGCAACACGAAAATGACCTGCTGGCATGAAAGTTTACCTTTTTAAGCTTTGATTAAATATCACTACAGTGCTTTAGTGATACAGTATCAGGAAATGAAATATTGCGATATTTCAGTGTATCAATATTTCCTGACAGGGCTGTGGTTAGTTAGGGGAGTTGGCTTCCAATGCAAGAGTTGGCGGTTTCGATTCGTGTGCCTGGGCAAGACACTGAACCCCCATGGCCTCTGATGTGTGTCCCATCAGTGTACGAGTGTGATATAAACACTGGTTAGACTATAGAATGATCTATCTAGATTAGTTTTGTAAAAGCTATATGAATGGGTAAACGAGGGAACAGATTGTAGTGTAAAGTACTTTGAGTATCCTGGTTGAATAGAAAGGCACTATGTAAGAACAGTCCATTTAACCTTATTATACTGTGCCTTTCCATTCAGTCAGGATACTCAGTGTTTTACACTACAATCTGTTCCCTTATTTACCCATTCACACGCACATTCATACATTAGCTTTGCAAAGATATAGTACTAATCTGTATAAATCATTCTATAGAGACTAATCAGTGCTTTAAATCATAATCATGAACTGATGGAACACGCATCAGAGGCAGGGGGTTAGTGTCTTAACCAGGGACATTTTAATATGTGACTCAATGGTGGTGGAGTTGAACCGCTAACTCTCTCATTAAAGGACAACTGCTCTAACCAGTCAGCCACAGCTGCCTGCCTTCATATAAAAAGTGTACTCCAGTAGATTAAATCATAAGAGATGGGGGCTTAGGAGACGAACAACAAAATAAAGTGCATGACTAATAATTGGATTTACAATTAAAACATGCTGATTTTAATTTAAAAAAATGGTCGTTTATCACTCGGTCACTAATAGTTCAATAAGACTGCAACTAGAAATTCATGTCTTCTCCCAGTTCTCCTGCTGTTTTCACTAACTATCCCAACAGTCGCAGCTCAGTGAGATATCACCTTTACAAAGCCGCATTGACATCCTGTAATGACATTTCCAGTAACTATTGATTATACTATCTCTATCACCTACTTTCCTGTGTGTCCACTAATAAACACAGGTCAGGTCATGTGCTGGATTTATTTTCCTGGACGGTTGCGATTGTCCTGTGAGCCAGCGAGTGAACCCACCCCTCCTCTACACCGTCCTCACACTCGATGCTTTGCAGTGGAGGTCTGTTGTTGATAAAGCAAACAGCAGGTTTTTGCCTCACTGAAGCTAACGAGTTCGCCTCCCTCCTCCTTTGGGGGAATCTCTTTGGTCTGATTGCCCAATCCTTGACCTCTGTTTGTTTTGCTTTTTTACAGGGTGTTGCCCATGAATAAGAAAACACGCAGACTTCTTCGGATCTGTTCCGCCCTGGCTGGAGACCTTTTGAGAACATCACAAAGGACTTCAGAGTGAATAGAGGATCATCTCAGTCGAGCTGGATTCTTGCTGCACACAAGTTATACGACTTCATCTTACTGTGAATGCCCAAGTACATTTAGCGTCTACATTTGCTGTTTTTATGTTGATAAAGTTCAGACAAGTACTTGGTTTGACAAAGAACAGTTACCTTCTTCGGTGTATTCATGCCCGTCATGAGCGTACCAGCCCAGCAGAAAGCCAACGCCAAAAGAACGGGCAAACGGATAACATTTTTTAGCGATCAAAGTGGCGATTCAATGAAGGAGGCTTTACAGCACCCTGACGGGGCATACTACGCCCCCAGCGGCACCGCCTCAGACCCTGGACAGAGTGAAGCAGCAAGTACCGTGACCTCCAACCCAGAGGGTCCTCACATGTACCTCAACTCTGTCATTTTCAGCCCGGAGAAGGGAGACCAGAGCCGGGGTCACTATCAGCAGACTGTGCCAATGAAGTGGGCTCACCAGGAGCCCAGTCAGCAGCAGCAGCCTTCCCTGTCCCAGCAACAGAGAGCTGCCTCATGGACCATGCCTAACTGGGGGCCAAACTTTGCAGATTACTCACGGACCCAGAACGCATTTGCAAAACCCATGCACGAGACGTCGAGCTTGCAACCACATCAGCAAGCCACAAACAGAGCTGCGGACAAATCAGTGGAAACGTACAGAGACGCAGCAAAGTCTCGGGCCCTGGACTGGGAGCAGCAGCAACAGTCGCAGGTCTTTCAGGAGACGCTAAAACCTGGAGTCCTGAACCCTCAGCAGCACGGTGCATCCCACCCTGCAGGAAGCTCAGTCTTGCAGCCCTTCCAGTTGGCCTTTGGTCAGCCCAAACAGCACCTGCCGGCTTACTACCGGACCTTCCAGGGGAACAGGACAACACTACCCAACCCGCCTAACTACCCTGCATCTAATGCTAAACCCTCACATCACCTGCAGCCCCTGCAGAATCCAGAACAAGTACAGCGCCAACAACAGCATCCCGTCATCCAGCAGCAAATTCCGCACCATCCCATCATCCAGCACCAACAGGCGCAGCAACAACTGCACCACGAACAGCAGCAACAAAAGATGCAACAACAGCGGCAGCAGCTGCAGATTCAGCAGCAAATGCAACATCAGCATTTGCAGGAACAAAACCCTCACATGCTCGACTATTACTCTGCTGCGCACAACGCACACCCCCATCCACAGCCCGTGGTGGTGCACTCCCAGGAGTCCTCTGCTCCAGCTCCCCCAAAGATCCAGGAACCCATGATCCAGGACATCACACCAGAACCCCAGCAGCCGTTGGATCCCCTGCAGGCTCCTCTGCGCTCTGAGCCCACCGCGCAGACACAGCTGCGCCGATCCCGGCGCCTCTCCAAGGAAGGCGGGGCACCGTCCGAAAACCCTTTTCTCCCCGCACCTTTAGATCCCGCTGGGCTGCAGGGGTCCGAAAATGGGGCCCGGGACGTCCAGGCGGCCCCCACAGGAGTCATCCAGAGCACGCGAAGGAAACGCCGCGTGTCCCAGGAGGTCAACCTGGAGCTGCTGGCTCAAGAGGCCTCCGAACGGAAGTCTCCATCAAACGAGAAGGTGTGTAAATGACTCATTTAGAGGTTTTCATTGTAAAGTATCAAATCTAAAACTGGATATCGGTCAGGGTTCAAAGAGCTTACAGCAGTAGTTTTCACCAGATATGTTGATATGAGGTTTTGAAATACAGGCACTCGCTCGATGTAAACTAAGCACTCTGACAAATCCGTGGAAAAACGTGCTTGAGTCACGTGATTGGCTGGTTGTAGTATGTGTAGCTAAACAATTTAATCAGACAAACGTAGAATTTCAGAGAACGTCTAGGTGCAATTAACTTTTAATGCAGAGAATTTTAAAATGATCTATAATTTGTCTTTTTGCTTTTCTGTTTGTTTTGCTCTTTTTCATTTCTCATTTGCTTTACATCAGAAAAAAAGAGCTCTTTTAACAGAGAGTTCAGGGTGTTTTGAATCCTACCATTGAGATGTAAATTTAAACTAGTCTTTTCAGTCTTGACTACTTGCAAAAACTTTTAACAAGAGCTGAGAATTTATTTTCTTGCGTCATCCTCGGGTTTAATTGCGTTGGGATCTAAATTCCCAAAGCAGCGGAGTAAAATGGAGCAACTGGCCTATTTGACTACCAGGGAAAAAAGTGTGCCAGAGCTCGTGTTGTTTGTGATTAGCGTGTTGCTGGAAGAGATGCAGAGTGTAATCAGCACCCGGCGAAGTTTGCACTACAAACTGAGCTGCTCAGCTCTGCCTCGAGGGGGGAAACCCTGGAGCCGAAGCAAGACTTTTACCCTGAGAGTGCTACTGAGGGGTAAATGTTTTTGTTCCTAACAGCTTTTTAGATGAAAACCTGGTAAATTATCTCTGCTGGACGAGCTCTTATCTGTGTTTATGTGGCGGGGCCTGTCGATTGTGCAACGAGCGCTGTTGCCAAATAGTGTTCAGTCAGTGTGTTTGTAGAGCAGCTTGGCCGTGCCCTGAATTTGCCTCATGAGTAGCTGATCACACAGGCTGTGTGTCTGGTTACATGCCTGCACACCTCCCCCCACTTGTGCTCCAGCTTCTCCTCCCCGCACCCCACCCTGCACAGAGGGGGGGTTCGGGGTTGCCTGGCTTGCAGCGCTCAGCAGAATATCTCTGGTGTAAAGGCTGGAGTTTTCCACCAACAATAATAAGCAGAAATCCAGGCGTAGCCACAGCGCTACGTGCCTCTCTGCCCGTGACGCTGCAGCGAGCTGCGCCTTTTTAGCCGTCTTGTGATGTGGTGCTTCAGATTGTTTTGAAGTCACACTGGTTCAGAGCTGATTGCGGCTCCTAAGTGCACAAGAAGTTGATGCTCACTCATTGTGGTTTCTCAGAAGAAAATGTGAAGAATGTGAAAGGGACGGTTCCGTAAACTCTGTCTCTTTAGGGCTGCACTTAGTAGTTAGAAATGGTGGGTGAAACCGTGCAAACATGCCTGTCTGCGAAAGAAGTTTTACTGTTTGTTTGAAAGAATTATTTTGATTGTCAGCTCGTTTCGTGATTTAAATTTGAATCTGGATCTGTTTCAGGTTGAATTGGAACACGTAGTGGATTGATAGTTTATATAATGTCTTATGGCTTTTGGTGTTAATTGGTCATATAAAAATAAATTACATAGAACTGATTTAGATTTTAGGTATTAATACATCTTGAGCTAAAGATCACATGCATTTTTTTCTTTTCTTTTTCTTTTTGCCACTTCAGTAGAAAGCAGAACTGAATATTAGTTTCTTAGTTTCTTCATCATCAGTGACTATTTTTTAAGAAGAAAAAAGTGAAAAGTATGTGAAATATATACAGAGAAGACACAAGACAACACATCCGACATCTTGGCTGCACACCTACAGAAACAGGGAAAACAAAAACGGCAACAAAATTGCATGTCTGTATAATTA
>NW_013952549.1:153483-159337 GCF_001266775.1 Austrofundulus limnaeus
TACCAAGGACCTGGCCCGCCGAGACCGGGGAGTCTGGGTCCTCCGGAGGACCCGTCCTGTCGTTTTGGACACAGCTATTGTTCACAAATTTGTAAAACTCTGTTAGTGAGCACTTGTCCTTTGCCAAGACGATCCATCCACCTCGCAGGTGTTTCATATCACGATGCTGATTAGACTGCATGAGTATAGGCTGGCCCCAAATAAAAGAACATTCTGAAACGTGCAGTTTTCTCACACAGCACGATGCCACTGATGTTGCAGGTTTTGGAGTTTCCGTCAGAGCTGTTTCCCGTGAATTAAATTTTTATTTCTCTACAATCTGCCATCTCCAAAGGTGTTTCAGAGAATATCACAGTACATTCAACTGGCCTCATAACCGCAGACCACATGTAACCGCACCAGCCCAGGACCTCTACATCGCCCCCATTGGGTAATGAAGGGGAAACACTGTCACCCTTGTGAATTGAGTGGCTCGTGGTGGCAGTGGGGTTATGGTAGGGGCAGGTGTACGTTATGGACAGTCAACGTTTTGTTAATTGCATTTTCAATGCAAATGTATCAGGATGAGATCCCTAGCAGTAGATGATGTCATATCGGGCCGGCCAGGCTGAACTACTGGTCTCGGCGTTGTAGAATACGGGCTGAAACTGGGCCATAAGGGCTAATGCAAACATACAGTACTAAACCCAGGCTGGCCCAGTATTGCCCAGCATATAACCCCAGTATTGCCTTGTGGTGCAAAAAGGTCTTTATTGTGACCAGCCTAAGGCACACCTGTGCAATAATCATACTGTCTAATCAGAATCATGATAATCCACACCTGTGAGGTGGACAGATTACCTCTGCAAAGGAGAATTTCTCACTAACTTGGATTTACACAAATTTGTAAACAGTATTTGAGAGAAAAAAGCTTATTGTGTAGAAAAAGTCAGAGCAAAAACAAATGTTTTGGTTTATTTTTTTGTTGAGTGTATGTGTTTGTATCCTTAGGGTAAAGTAAAGGGTGTGTCAAATTCTTAGCTTGTTTCCAAAGAACGAGTGAATCTCTGCTCAGCAGTCTGTGAACAGTCAGAGAGTCAGCATCACTGCTCTCACAGCCATCTGCAGTCTGGGCCTGGGTCTCCATCACAGGTTCATTCTGGTTCCCTCAGGTCAAAGACGAACCAGTCTGTACAGATAATGTGAACCTATAAGTTGTTAGATACTCTTTCTACTTCAAACATGAGATCTCATTAACTTCCTTTACTGCAGCATTGCTATGGAAATATAAGCAAAATCCATTGTTAGTATGTTAAAACCTCAAAAAGATTTTTCATGACAACAGTAATTTATCTTAGCACTTATTTAGTAATCAGCCACTGTACTTACTATTAACTTATTTGAGCTTTTTAACACAAACATTTGTAACAACTAAATGGTTTGAATCACCACTAAGTGCAATACAAACAAGAAATGTTTGCTAAAGAAGTAATTGATAATTTAAAAGCACTGTAAAATGCATTTCTATTGCTTTAATGTGTTTGATACTGCTACTTTTAAAATGATATATATATATATATATATATATATATACACACACACACACTTCAATGAATTTGGTAAAAATTCATTGAAAAAAAAAAGAACAGAATTCATGAATGTGTTTGTGCGCAACACTGGATTTTGAGTTTAAATTTGGCATGGAAGTAGCGGAGAGTCGTTCTCAACACATCTTACAACTGCACACATTATTGAGCTTGAACTCTGGCATGGAAAACAGCAGACAATATGCATTTCTTCAACAAGTTCTAGGCCTTTAATTCATAACTTGTTTTAATTTTATTTCATGTTCTTACAGTATTTAAAACATCAGACTCTACAAATAAATGTTCTTGTGACACATTTCAAATTTCTCTTGGCATCCCAGAATGACGGCCCGGAGGGAGAGAAGGACGAAGATGGCAAGAAGTCCAAACGACGTCCTCGTCCTGAACCGCTCTTCATCCCTCCACCCAAACCCAGTTTTTTCATAGCCCCGCCCATCTACTCCAGCATCACGCCCTACCAAAGCCACCTTCGCTCCCCTGTTCGGCTCACCGACAGCGCCAACACAATGCCCCCGTACACGCCTCCGCCGATCCTCAGCCCCGTTCGAGAAGGCTCCGGCCTTTACTTCTCTACTTTCCTGTCGACTGCTGCAGCCAGCGGCCCGGGCCTGCCCCCCCCTGCTACCCCCAAATCAGCCACACGCAGCTTGTTGCGTTCCAGTAAGTAAAAGATGTTGACGTATGTGAAGCTGTGCACACTTTTAGTGATTCCCTTAATCGATAACCTTTATATTAAAGCAGATTAGTAGTTTGAGTGCAAGCTGAGTCAGTAGTTTTGTTCAAGGATGTGTATTATTTCTTATTTTAGACAGCTGCGACATCACACCACCCATTTTGTCTGCTATGAGTGAGACCACTCCAGTCAGCATTGAGCCGTAAGTATTTTTCCCCCTTTTTTTCAGTTTTTTATTTCTTACTTCTTCAGTGGTTGGTTTGGAGAGTGACATTTTCAAACAAATGACATGGGTGTTCCAAAGCATGCATTATAATAATAGCCTTGCTATTAAGTAGTCAAAATACACCTCCAGGTTGAATCATGAAACGTCTGAGAACACATACTTCATGAAATTCACAACCTGTCAAATAATACGACCATTTGCTCTGCTATTACCAGAGAGCCTATTTTTCTGTCATCCACAGCTAATATTAGTGCCACGTTTTGCTCCAAGTAAACAGAAAAAGGTTTCTGAATGTAAGGCATAAATCTGCATCAACACTTAATGTATGTAGTGAATATGTTAACGCTCTAATCTGGAAGATGATCTGACTGATTTCGCCTTTCTGATCACTCAGTGTGTTTCCCACAGCTGCTCGTTTGGAAAGGGCCAGGTTGATTTGTACGTGTAGAACCTTTGGTGAATGTGAATAATTTATTTCAGGTCCTTTTTAAGTGGTGCTCTGAGGAAATCTTAAGAACAAATGATATCTTGCTCTTTGAATGACCTTGATTTGAATTTTATTATGACCACACTGATGAGCTAATGGCTAAGTACTGGCCAAAACAAACATTTCTGCTGTCTTAAAGGATTAGTCTGTTCATTTTTTAAAGGAGACCATTTATGGGTTCTAGAAGTTTTTATGGTATGTCTGTGGGCTATCCAGACCATGTTCATTCAATTTAATGCACAAAATAATTCTCAGATAATAAAATTTCCCATTTTCTAGTTCAGCCTGCTCTGACTTCTGTTCAGAAGAGCTGTTTATGTTAATGAGCTCTGTTGGTAACGCCCTCCAAAAATCTGTTGACATTAACTCCACCCTCCAAAGCCAGCTTCTTCTTTTTTTTCCTCTCCCTCCTCTGCTCTGTGCTCACTCTGCATGCTGTTACCAGAGCAGGGAGCAGCAGCGGTCAAAATATCTCAGAAACTCGAACAAATAGGCTTTAACAAGGCTTTAATAAGCTAAACAATAGAGGTACATGAGAAAACGTGTTCATAACGAATGAAAATAAATAATTAAATTGTTTGTGTCCGTGCTGGTCTCAAACCCTGGTCTCCCACTCTCTGGTCCAACACTCTACCCATTGCCCTATTGGAGGCTTGTTATGAAATGAGCTACACATTACACAATAACACGGTGACGGCTGTTTATACTGAGGAGGTGGAGTCTCACCCGGGGGTTGCTAGATAAGGGGCTGAACCAGGTTCCGGTGGGTTGTCGTACGGCTTTTGACATCACAAAATGACGGAAGTATAAAACTTGTCGTTAATATACATTAAAAATACATTTACTTACAGTAAATATGCCCCTGGGTGCATTTTTTTTGGTCCTAGGACTGTTTTTTTAAGAAGTTCATACTCAAAGTTGATTAAAAAAAAAACTTAAAAAGTGAATTTTGCATAATAGGTCCCCTTTAAGTGATATTCTTTCAAATAGTTATCCTTAACCTATCTGTACTTTATCAGCTGTGATGTTAGTCATAAAGCACAGAGTATGGCATTAAGGGCAGAGGTCTATGTAAAGGACCTGAACTTATAACTTATTACACTACAGTCATTCACCCATTCACAGTTTGAAAAAAAAAGCAATAAATAAGCCTGAAAACAATAAACAGAACATGAACCTGGAAAAATAGTAAGTAAAGTAAGTAAATAAAGTAAAGTTTTATTTTATATAGCGCCTTTCACAGAAATAAATTCACAAGGTGCTGTATATTCAGGGAAGGAGGGAGGGGCAGTTAAGACAGGTCATGCAGCAAACACAGTTGCGCTACCTAAAAAAACATGACAAGATTCTCTTTTTAAATCTACCACTGCCTCAAAAACCTTGCTGGAGTTTATGTACTTTATAATTTAAAAGTGTTTTCATTACTAAAAGCTTTGCATAGCACAGTTGTTCCAACAGAAATGTACTGTAATGCTATTAAAAAAAGTTCCCAAGAGCTCATGAAATGATAAAGCTAGCTGTTATTGCTATTATTCTAACACATAACAATAACATTTTTTATATAACCATGCAATGCAGAAATGCTATTTTTCAAAAAATAGTGTTTACATGAATATATATGAAAATTATCATTAGTTTAAAATAGTCTCCACTCTTAATAATCATTTATCACAATAATTTCTAAGCCAATTTGTTGTCCAGCAGTATTTATTGTGGCGACAGGCCTATTAGAGCAAAGAAGAAACGGCAGTGTGCTTCTGTGGGAAGGTTATGAAGAATGAAAATCTTACCTGTTGAAGTTATCTTATATAGCAGGTAAGATTTACATTGTTCATATCCTTCCTACAGAAGCACACTGCCTTTTCTTCCAGTTTGGCAGAGCTAAATCAGCACAACTGTTTCTTATTCACAGCTGACAGCTGGGACCTCGGTGTCTGTTTTTTGTTCCACATGTACTCATTTGGAATGACAATAAAGCTCCTTGGAGCATGCTAATCAGTTGTGATATTCAAAATATAATGGCAAAACAACAAAAACATCTTGAAATTTAATCCACGAAAGCATTTTTGTCCTTTTCAGAAAAGATTTATTGTTCCTGTGTGTGATGGCAACACCTCTTCAGAGTGTGTTTTGACATTTAAACTGGATGAGTCAGGAGCGGCTCCTGCTTGTACAGGCCAGCGTTTCCCAACCTTGGTCCTCAGGACACATCTGCCCTGCATGTCGTAGATGTTTTCCTGCTTCAGGACACCTATATATACAACATGCAGGGCAGTATGGCTGGGAAACCCTGCTATAGATGAAACCTGAACACTGTTTATTTCTTTCTCTTGGTTTGGTTTCCACCTTCTGACTGGTGTTTACTACAGCAGTCTGTAACCTTTCCTCAATTTTCTCAAGAAACTTCATTTATACTGTAATTAGTGGATGTGTTGCTATATGAGTTTTCGGTTTCACATCTATCACATGAAAATCATATTGAAACATCCAGATAGATTGAATGAAACTGACATACTTGGTCAACCAACGTAAGCTAACCCCCTTCGGTTTATATGTCAGGTCATAAAAAATAGTTAAGTTGGACCAATAAAATGTGACAAATGTTATACAGAGTTATTTTGTATTCAACAATAGCTAAGCTGAAAAACAGAAGCAGTAAATGAACAAACTAAACCCACTTAATTGTGACCCATCACATCGAAACGAGAATTAAGTCCAAAAGTGATGTATGGAGAAATAGGCAAATATAGTGTTTTGACTAAAATGTTAACAAAAATTGCCTTTTGTAAAAATATAATGAATAAAAGCCTTATCAATGTATCAGTTGAATGAACTGTCTGAAATTTAATCATAAAACAAAATTTTGAAGCACTTTTTTGAGC
>NW_013952549.1:159562-162366 GCF_001266775.1 Austrofundulus limnaeus
TTTATGTATTATTGTAACCAACAAGACAAATTAAGTCATATATATGGATTTAATTATATCAGAATGATCCAGGTGTCAAAATGTAGCTTTTAAAACAAACCAATAATCTGAAAACGTAATGAGGTCATTTTGACCAAATTTGACTTAATCCTCATTTTGATATGATGGGTCACAATTATTCAACAGCTCATAGTACCTTGACTTTTTTGTATTCTCTTTGAACTCATAAGTCTCGTGTTGCTGAGGAGTTTTTCTTAACAATGTTGCATCTGTTCACTAAGATTTTTATAGGATTTTTTAAATTTATAAGCAATCAAATGAATTGAAATAGAATATTTTGATCAAATTAGAAGGATAGCACCACATTTATCTCCTTTTATTTGCTGAGAAGTTCAAGATCAACTTTAAGCTCACAAGTTGCAGAACTGTAGCTAAAAACTAAAAATAAGACATCAAAACGTACATCAAGAACAATGTTTTTGAGAAAACCAAGATGATCACAATGAAATTTATTTAGGGAAAGTTTTGTAAATTAAATGAAATATTTGGAAAAGTTAGAAAAAGCAAAAATCTTTGCACCTATCTCCTGAGTGAGCTGAAACGTTTGACATACTGTAAATGCTAAAATAGCACAAGGTATGTAGAAATAATTAAAGTGTACAAAAAAGTACAGAAATGTAAAAAAACAAGGAAGTAAAGCAATGTCTGCTAACTACAGAAGTTCTAGTTCCTTTGGGAACAAAACAGCCCGTATTATCACACCTCCTCTGCTGTGTTGGACAGTTGGCATGAGGTTAGTTTTTGCTGATGTATTTGGTTTTGAACAATATAACTGGTTCAAGATAAGTAGTGAGTGGGGGAAGGGTGCACGTTGTGTTTTTAGTTTAATCAAAGGGTTGTAGTTCCAGGTTTCATCATCCTAACCATGGTTTGACTGATGCTGATCTGCTTTTGGTTAGTCAGTGAAGAATTAGAGCAGCATCCCCTAATTTCTGCTCCGTTTGTTCAAAACACACAAGAACCATTGCAGATCAACTTTTAAGATCTTTTGATCTTTACGACCAAAACTCAAAAATATCAGGTTTTATTTTATAAGTAAGCTTCTCAAAAATTTATTTAGGTTTTGCAGTAGGGATTTTGCAAATCTGCTTGATGAGTTTTCAGAACCATGAGTGGTGACTCGTAAAATATTTAGTTTTAGGAACTCCTAATGTGCTGACACTAATCATTACTTTTTTTCCCAGACGAATAAATATCGGGTCTCGGTACCAGGCGGAGGTGCCGGAGCTGAGGCAGCGGTCAGCCGTTGAGCTGGATCACCATGGAGCGGTGCTGGTTTGGGCTCCACAGAGCGAACTGGAGGAAAAACTAGACTTTCAGAAGAAAGGTGAGACGAACGTGTTCCAGTCGATGCTTAACTAAAAGTGTTTGTGTAACATTTACATTTTTATGTTTTCATACTACATATTTTTATTTGATACCAAATCTTTTTAACTCTTCCAATCATTGTTGGTTTCAGTGGAGGACCTCATGCACCTGGCCTGCTCCAGTGTTTTGTGTGGAGGAGGCACCAACCAGGAGCTGGCCCACCATTGTCTGTATGAATGCAAAGGGGACATAATGGTGAGTCCACACTGACTGACTGCACTGTACCTCGCTGAATAATAGAAAATAGGTCTGTTTTCCTGTTTAGGATAATTACATTTCTACACACAGATCTCCTACAGTTTGTTTTCTGAAGCTGTTATATTGATCATTTTACCATTCTTGAATATTATTAACCCTTTGATCTTAATACAATTGTTTCAGTGCTTGTTTAACATTGAGTTAGTATAGCTAAACTAAATTAGTTTATATGTGAACATGTGAACGTTCATTGAGTAATTAGAAATATGTCTTTAAACAGGGTTCCCACGGGTCCTTGAAATCCTTGAAAGTTTGTGAATTTGAAAAAATGATTTCAAGGCCCTGGAAAGTTTGTGAAAACAGACAAAAATTACACTTGTCCCTGAAAGTCCTTGAATGTTTTCTGGGGACTGAAATTCTCTGTTCACACAACTGATTTTCATCATCTTTTAAAAAAAATAAATTATAAAAGTAAATTAAAAAATAAAATTACATTTGTTGCGGTGGATAACGTAAGGTTATGAATATAACCACGGTTCCTTGAAGGAATGGAACGAAGTACAACACACAGTTGTATATGGGACACGCGCGCCTGGCTGAAGCCACCTCTAATCACGTCTTTAGACCGGTGACGTGGTGACGTTGAACGTCGGGTGACAGGCTCCGCCTTCACCCTATAAGTTCGGAGTCACCAGCGTCATTACTCAGTTAGATATCGCCCTTCACCGAGCCTTTGTGATGCGGGGCCAACAAGGTGTTGTACTTCGTTCCATTCCTTCAAGGAACCGTGGTTATATTCATAACCTTACGTTCCTTTTCAGTCGTTTCACTCAGTACAACACACAGTTGTATATGGGACTTGTCAAAGCGCCCTGCAGAGTGTCAGACCTGAGTTAAGTAGTGTGCCTGAGTAAGTACTGTACTAATGTAGAGCTTCGGACCCGGCAGAAAGTACAGAAAGAGCCACCGAAGGGGCTGTTACATCCAGGCTGTAAAATCGTGCAAATGTGTTTGGTGAGGCCCAGCTGGCCGCGGCACAAATGTCACTCACAGGTWCCSCTTTAAAAAHGGCCCAAGATGTCGCTACACCCCTGGTGGAGTGAGCTTTGACTCCAAGAGGGATTGGAAGGTTTTTGCTGCTGTATGCTAGCAAGATGGCCTCTACAATCCAGTGAGAG
>NW_013952549.1:163651-168537 GCF_001266775.1 Austrofundulus limnaeus
ATCTATCTATCTATCTATCTATCTATCTATCTATCTATCTATCTATCTATCTATCTATCTATCTATCTATCTATCTATCTATCTATCTATCATACATTTTGGTCAAACCTTGTACATCATGTTAAATTGTCTCTAGTGTGGGCATAGATTAAAAATTTTAAACGCAATTAATCGCAATTTATTTTTAATAGAAACAATTACTTTAGTATGTGTATGTAATGTAGTTTTTATTAGGAATGATAAATTTGATATAAATTTCTTGATTATTATTATGCACAAACTGTAACTATGACTCCAAGATGTTTAGAGCATTTTTTAGGTATTGTTTCATATAAAAAAGGGGCAATGCATTTTTTAAAACTAAATAAGCAAAGCAAAGCAAGCCAGTCTTACGTTTTTCTCTTTTTTTTCTCCAACACCTGGTTAGCCTCGTCTGCAGAACGTCCCTTTGTTTGTTTACACTGGTTTTAAACCGAAGTGATATTTCAGGCTCAAACTGCTCCGGTGGTGACACGGTTTAGCGTTGCAGCGCTTATAGAGAACTTTACTTCTTTTCAGCCCGCCGTCAGGAAAAGTTTTCAAATAAAAAAATGCCCAGATTAATCTGGTGACAACAAGCCTGTCATTGGTTGAGAAGCGCGACGAAGGCCATCTAAAGCCAAAAGTGATCAGGATCCCGCCTCCCCACCGTGACCACTGGGTTTGTGTCTGTGTGTGTTAGCCATCCAGTGAACGGAGTTCCGACAGAGAAATATAAAACAATAAATACCTGCGTTAACGTGTGTTAAAATAACTAACGCTGTTGAGCGTCAGCTGCGCTAACACAATAATAACGCGTTAACGTGCCCAGCACTAATTGTCTCACAAGATGTTAGTGCTTGGAGTATGTTAGAACAAAAGTATGTTTTGAGGAGTAAAAGGAGTATGTTTTGGGGATGACTCTCAGCTACTACCACATACAGTTTGTTGATACATGTCTGTAAATATGACTTATAACTATTTTTGTGTGGTTAAGAACAGCTAATGTTGATTTGTATTGCAGTTATTCAGTCGTAGATCTACATCCAGTTAATTATTATTTTTTTATTCAAATCTGGTGGTTGCTGACAGACAAATAGGAGGCAAAACTTGTTTTACTTTTGACAGCAGTCAATAAAGACAACATGTTTGGCATTTCTTTGATTAGTTTAGCGTCTGCACACTTTTCATCCTAGTTGCACAAACTTGTTGAATTTTTCACAGTTTTCACATTATTTAACCAAAAACAAATCTTACTTTCATTAGCTTGGTACACTTTCAGCTGTGCATGTGAGGAACCTGCCTGCAGTAATTCAGTTTGTTTTATGTTTGACTTGAACTGGTTATTGAAAGGAAATGACTGATTTCTAGATTTTCACTCGGCTTTGAACTGAAACTCTGTGGTGATCTGAGATGACTGGTAGTACAACAGCTTGTTTTGTTCTAAGCCCAGGCTTGATGCTTCTGTGTAGAGCTGCAACTGCTGAAACTATGATTTTTATTAGCTTACTTAAAAAAAATCAAGGATGCTTTTGAGTTTTAGATATTTTTTAGACACGTTTGAAATATTTGCAGTCCTTTTATAAGTGGAAGCAAACTGAAAATGTGTCTGTTTCATAAATATTTCTAGATTTTGCTTTTGGGCAACTAGCCCTGAAATGGTATTTGAGTCATAAATCTGTCCGTCAAAACAAAGCCTAAATGTTTACAACCTCACTGCCATCCTTAGTAATTGACTCCCCATGAATTTAAGCCCATTAGTGCCCCACCCATGCTGCAGCAGTGAAACAACCTCCGCCTCCTTTCTGTTGCAGAACACTTGGACCTCTAATGACATCAGAGATTAACTTGAGACAGCTGCATAAAACATTTTATATTAGGCAATAACAACAAGAAGTTTATTGTTTTACATACGGTTCACTCAAACATAAGTGAATGAGTGCATTCTGTAATGGATGAGGCAATGGTTAAACTGCTGGAGGCAGCATCATAAGTGGTATTTCCCCAGTTGTACCATCTCTGTCGGTGAAGGATGCAGTCATTATAATGATTTGTTTCTTCTATTAATTAATATGTGAATGAAGTCAAATACTTAATAATTAGTTGGGGGGTTGGTGGCACATGAATGCATTTAAATATTTTTGCTAAAGGTGAGTTTTATTATTCTTGCCGTTTTAAACATTCTGGAAAAGTTTAAGATTTGAAATACAGTCTTTTCCAGGCATAAAAGTTTTAGAAAAAAAACTTTTTTCCCTAGGTTTTAAAACAGAAATACCATAGAAATTCTGTTTCTTTGTAGAATTGTTACTTGTGACTTATTTTTTATATTTATATTTTTGTACGTTCATTTATTTGTACCATGTTTAAAGAAAATTCACAACTTTCCAAAGAAGCTGCACTAATATCACACATTATGGGTCACAACAACCACAAACAATGTCTGCATAATCTCAGAGGGACTGATATTGACTCTTTGACGTCACCTAATCACGTGGAGGCGCCATGATGGACGTCGGAAGTGATGGAGGGGAGTGTTGAACCGAGTGACTAGAATTGTTTTTGCCAACCTGGATGTTTTGAGTAGAGGAGGCTTCATTATCAGTGGAACTTTTTCAGATGGTGGAACAGATTTGACGAACTCTTCAGTACATTTTACAGTGGACTGAAAGCTGAAGTTTATCGTCCACACCACTGAATTTAGTCTTTTCTTATATAACAACTGTTTTGTCTGCTTCTTTTTCAGCTGTAATGCTTGTTCACTCAGTTGTTGAGCTCATTGTGGTGCTGTGTTATAGATAGTCTAGTGTAAACAGAGTGGGAGCACTGGTGTGATGTCTATTGATCGAATTTCTTTGAAAGTCATATCACAGTTATTGAAACATTTTCTACCCTGACATCAATATTGAATTATTGTCTGACACTATTATGAAGTATCTGAACATTAACCTTCTTACCTTGTAAAATATGGCTGCTATCTTTCGCCATCTTCTAGAGCTGGGCGATATGATCTAAATTTTATATCACGGTATTTTCAACATTTTCACCGGCTTCACGGTATTTGACTGTATTTTTCTTTTCATCACAGCTCAGCTGATAATAAAATGCACAAACCCTGCTTATTGAGTTTTTTCTTTTACTGTACCTCTGTCTGTGTCGCTGTTTCCCTCCTCTGTGTCTGTTCTTTGACTGGTGGTTGGAGACAGTAGTCATGTATTTTGGTCCAGTCGTGAAGGAGGAGGGTTAAGAAAAGATTATGATCGGGTTTATTGTTTTATGTTATTTATTAAAGCTTATCAGCACGACTCACCTTGCACACCAGTCAATTCCAACTCCACTACGAACTACTTCCTGCAGGCTTTTCACAATAAAACCACGTTAAATCTCCATCAGCATAACGTCTCCATATTAACTAACCGCGTTAAATCTAACTGTGCACGTCACTGAAGAGTTGTTTACTACATTCAGCGACGGCAAAAACGGCATGTTTTTTTAAACGTCAGTCAATATAAGCAGAGGAATCGCCACCCGCTGCTGCAACTAGCTGCTCCAAACATTAGCATTCTAACGCACATAGCGGTGCAGCAAGGAAAAATGTCCCCCGGGAAACAACAGTTCACTGGCGGCCGCGACGAAACGTTCCGCTATTTAAACCGGAATGTCTGGTATTCAAAAAATTCATATCATAACAAAAATAAAAACATGTATTAGGTACAAAACGGTATACCGCCCAGCACTACCATCTTCTGTTCTCATCCAAAGGTATCTGGAAGGAGTGCACACATCTCCACTGTAAAACAAAAGGGGGCAATTAGGAAATGGGTGCCTGGTTATGAAGAAATATAAAAAATAGGAATAACCAGCACTCTAAAAACATCAAAAGGTTTTACTCAGGGCAAATGGTTTGGTTTGTTTTTCTTATCATGTGTAGCTGACCGAGCAACACACCGACCGTTTTTACAGATAAATCAACTTTAACAACAGTGATACTGGGCTACCAGCTGTGTTTTTAACTAGCTTTGTAGGAGTTTACACACACAGATTGTGTCTGACATGGCCGAGTGGGTCACCTCCTTCAGAGCGTCCTCCTTCAAATGGTCGATGTTAGTAATAAAGTGAAATGCATGGCAGCATTATTGTCAATAATTTCACCAAATGTTCAGATTTTTGAAAAAGATGCACAAATTAAAATAGTTTTGTTTTAAATATTAGGTTACAGTTTTAAACCCTGTTGAATCAAACCAACTTCTTTCTGCATTACAGGAGAAAACCATTGAAGATGTGAATCTGTTTTGGTTCTGTTTAATCAGAGCAGCAGATCTCAGCCTCAGATCTCTAAAATCTTTATATTCAGAACTTGTAGCTGGAAAGGTGCACGCAGAAGATGCCTTGCAGCTCGATGCAGAGTATCAGACTGGTGGAGATTTCAGACCTTAGTCACCAGCTCTGAGGGCCGGGGTGGGGGTGTCAGAGGCCCTACTCTCTGCAGCAGTCCCATGGTTTTTCTACAAAGAGCACACACTTACATTCTACTTTGATGCTAAAGGAGTCTAATTATGACTTAATGCACTGCAGGATTTTCAGTAAAACTATGATGTTTATTCCATTTATTGCTTTCATAAAGCCACTGAACCAAATAATTGTTTTCTTTTTCAGGCTGCTCTTTCCATGTTGATGCTGAGAGACCCAATCTTCCCCAAGTCTCATCATTTGTCCAGCTACCATTACTCAGGTAAGTCATGGATCACACTGACAACTTAAAAAAAGAGAAATCACTGGCAGGCTCAGAGCAGCTGCAGCAGTGTTTGGTGGTGTCGCCGATGTCTTGTGCGACTGTGGAGGATTGTCAGGGTCAGTGGGGAGGGGGGGGG
>NW_013952549.1:169753-174775 GCF_001266775.1 Austrofundulus limnaeus
CTGTAAGCGTGCTGTCCTCGCTTCTGCCAGCTTAGAACCACCGACCGGACCAGAGAGGAGGTTCCGAAACAGCGCTGATTGAGATAGCGGTGGAGCTGCAAACACCGATGAGAATCTTTTCAGAGGAGGAAAGCTCTAAGGCAGAGATGGAGAAGGAAACAGTCAGTGTGAGGGTTTAGATCAGAAAGTAATCAATCTATTATTTGGTTTAGAAGAAGAAAGAAAAGAGGAGCCCTATATGCTGTATGCCAGTCTGCTTAATGGCACTTATATTTATCATCAAGTGTCAATATTTTATTTTCTAGTGATTAATAGCACACCATATGATTTTGCCCAACCCTACTAGAACGCTTAACTCTGACACAAGGGTATTTAGTGAAGATACTTTATCGTTTTAGCCAAGATGTGCTACCTTATCCATACACAATATCTAATTGAATCTCCAGCTTTGTTCACCACAGAGTAGAAAAGTCCTACAAGTCAGTAGATACTATGAGTGATGATAGATTCAAATAAACTGAACAGGTTTACTTTCTGTTTGAGCTCTTGTCTATTAAAGTAGGTCACCCAGTTTGAGACCGTTGTTTGTTTGTTTGTTTTTCACACATGGTCCTCGTTTTTCTGTTGATCTCAGAGAGCCAATTATTTTATTTATCTCTGTCATTTTTTTCCACTCCACTTCTCCCGCCTACAGTATTTGCCCATCCAACCACGAGGCAAGATCTGACCATTTTTTTAGCTTTCATTCCGTATGTCATACTCTTTACCAACAACTTTTTATTAATTTCTTAGAAATAAATTTGACCACAATCCAGAACATCAGTTACATAATGAAAACCCTCACTAAAAATCAAAACGTTTGACTGTAAAATATGAAGAGAATACAGAACAAGATAATTAGTCGATTCTCTGTAGCTGTTTTCACACCAAAGTCAAAGATTACCGAAAAATTTTAAATTGGCTTGACAGTTGGCCAGCTGTCATGAAAAAAATGCACTAAATACAGTGTCAAAAAAACAAAACAAAACTATTTAACATTTAAAGTATTCCCTTGAGGGCGCAATGAAATGGTACCGAGGGCCAGACTTGGCCCACTGGGCTTGAGTTTGGTTATAACACATTTATGTTGGGATTTTAGGCAGTAGCTGCATTGTCACCAAAACGTCTTCAGAACTGTTCTAATTTATTGTTTTATTCCCAACAAACACATCGAATCCCTTTTTCCTTTTTTAAACCTGATCTCCTTCCTCCACAGGATCAGACAGCTGGACGGCAACTGAGAGACGGCTGTTCAACAAGGGCATTGCTGCTTACAAGAAGGACTTCTTTATGGTGCAGAAAGAGGTAGTGTGTGTGTGTGTGTGTGTGTGTGTGTGTGTGTGTGTGTGTGTGTGTGTGTGTGTGTGTGTGTGTGTGTGTGNGTGTGTGTGTGTGTGTGTGTGTGTGTGTGTGTGTGTGTGTGTGTGTGTGTGTGTGCATTTATTTAAAAAAAGGAAGGGAAACTTTTACCTTCTGCGGTGGCAGAAAGGCCGTGCAGTTGGCACAGATCCACCAGTCCTTCCACAGTGAACAGAAACATGCAGAGATATTGTTTTCTCCTGTGTGGGTGGAGGAAAGGGAAATACAGTCACGGTGGAACAGGGTTTCCGGTTTCACTTTGATTAGTTGCACTGTCATTGTCAGGGTTTTTTCTTTGATTTTGTTTCCCCACGACTGTGCAGCATGATTTAAATTGGGGTCAAACTTTGTGTCTGGACTTGCTTTATGTTCACACACACACACCTCTTTTGCTCTGACACGCTGCACCACCCTCCCTAAACACATAAAACCATTATATCTGGGATAATATGTAATGTTTTAATGTTTTTGATTAGATTTTTTATGCTTCTAACACAATTTCTTCATCTTTAAATGGTTGTTTGGAGGTTAATGCGAAACAAACTCATTAGGGTTTTTGTAAAAACTGCATTGAAAACAGTGAATATTCGGTTAGAGAATTTCTCTCGCTAAAGTTTGAAATATCTCAGCGCAGCTCATTTTTATATGATCTTCGTTCCAACTTCTGCTCCACCTCTCAACTTCCTCCCCAAAATGATTCTACTTCTGTCGACTCTCGTCCTCGCAGCCTTTTAGTCTCTCACTGCAAAAACTGTCCATCTTACCAAGTTTTAAAATCTTATATCCAGCCAAAAAGTCTTTTTGATCTTGTTTTGGGACTGATTTACTAAACAAGAACTGATTGTGTAAGAATAATAATCTTGTTTTCAGAATGTGTAAGATTATTTGTCTTGTTAGCCTGAAAATTTGACTCAAATTAAGTCATAAATTTCTGCCAATCGAGTAAGAAAATTTTACTTTGTAAGATTCTTGAAATAAGAAAAAATTGAGTCAAATCAAGAATTTTAGCACTGTTCAGTATATGAATCATTTTTAGGATTTTATACTTTTCAGGAGATCTCAACATTCACTGGCCTGTAGGAGTGTACAGTCAATCAGCAAGTTATTCTTAGGAATAGTTTCTTTGTATTCAAATCCCTCTGAAAACATAAAAAATGTAATTAAATGAGAGAAATTGCATTTTCTGTGAAGAGGAGTAAATTGATGGTAAAAGAAGCAAAACACTAAAAGCTAAAGTAGCAGAACTTTATATAAAAGAAGCAAAACACAAGTTAAAAACTAAAGCTAGCAAAAGGATATTTGAAAGTTATGTAAAATGAACAAAGAAACTAAGAGTGTGTTCATACCAGCCCTGTTTAGTCCGCTTTAATCAAACTCTAGTTAGTTTGCCTAAAAGGTCAGTTTTTGGAGGGGGGTCTTGGTTTGATTAAAGTGAACTCTGGTGCAGTTCGAATGCATATGTGAAGCAGACCAGAGAGCGCTCTAAAAGCAGGATGCAGACTATAACACAGAGCATTCTGAGGATTTATGGTAATAAAGTTACTCATATACCTTGCTGGACATCTGTTATAAAATTGGATTCAAGCCGCCTCATACAGTTTCAGCTGCCTTGTGTGCAGAACAGCATTCTCCATGGTTCTGCCTCATCTTCTGCTCGTGCTGAGCCCATTGTTGTAAAGTGTTCATCTGGTATATTTTGCCAAAAAAATAAACCCTACAGCCGCTAAAATCTGATGCCACTCCATTTTTTTGTTTACATTTCGTGAAGAAGGAAGTTGTGCTCAGTGTCTTCTTCTGAGGTCTTTGTGTCGATTCCTTCAGTGGGTCCTGGCGCAGCACTGAGTTGTTCACACAGTTTAGCTTGTTTGACACAGTGCAGTGTGAATTTGAACCAAACCAACTGAGAAGGTAAACAAATCTTGCAATTTTGGTCCCCAGTCAAACTGAGTCTACTAGACTACAGATTGTTCTGAAATATGTATGACCGAAAAGCCTGACCATCCTGTAATCAGAAGTAATAAGTTTGCAAAAAACAAACAGAAAACATAAATAAAACAAGAAAACTATGGTGTAAATACAGACTCACACAGTGGAACTCTTTTGGTTTGCAGGTAACAACTAAAACGGTGGCGCAGTGTGTGGAGTTTTACTACTCGTACAAGAAACACGTGAAGTCCGGCCGCAACGGATCGCTGCTTTTTGGCGAAGCGGAGCCTTTGGAGAGCAGAGCGACTGAGGAGGAGCTGGAGCACAAGGTCAGTCAGGTGACAGCGTCTGTGTATCTGAGAGAAAACCAGTTCATCTTGCAGTTCAAGTGTGGAGGATGGATGCTGCAGCAGAACAGATTCGACTGAAGCAGCTGGGTCCCAGAAAATTAAAAATAATAATAATAATAATCTGAGGGGAAAAAAGCAGAATGAATGTGGATACATCATGACAGAGTAATAAACGATTTACATTTTATTTAGAGCTAAAGCAGCTCAGAATGTCAAACTAAATTCAGTTGTATCTAAGGAACATGTATTTAACTGAACTCCTTGGGTTTGCAGGCCTCTCAAAGACTGGAGCCGCAGCAGGAGGGCGACAGCAGGAAGTGGGAAGGTTCAGCTGACAGGAAACAGGAAGTCTGTCCCACCAGGACGACACACACGCTGCCATCCACTGAGAACGTAAGTGTGAAGCAAAGATGTGAAGAAATGACATTACACGTCTTTGCCTTTAAGGATCAGATGGAACCAGTTTGTTTGGGGCAAAGTGAACCTTTTTTAATCCCGTTAGAATTTTTAAAATCCAGACCATCTTTGCAGATCCCATATTAACACTTCACATGTTTCTGACACCTGTTTTGTTCGAACCCTCTTTTAGTGAAAGGTTTGTCGTCTCTGCACAAGAACCGATTGTGTTTAATGGCTGACAATCTCTAGTTTGGTTAAATAAAGCAGCAAAACTGTTGAAATAAAAGCAACAAAAAAAAGCTGTGATTAGTTTTCCCTCCGTGTTGCCAGAATAGACTCCTCTCACCTTGTTTTGTTGTTGTTTGTGTTTCTGACAGTACTATTGGTGCAAAGTACAAGCAGACAAAGATGTGATAAGACACAGTTTAGTTCTCCACAACTATTGATTGTTGCCATATTGTGCATGCTTAGTTTATTCTCATCAGAGCCAAGAAAAAAATATCTCATCTCTTTTGCAAATAAAATAAATACATTTTAGGTCGTTTTGTAAAGCATTCCTAAAAAGAGAAATGTATATTAGTTTTTAAATAAATACAAGTTTATATGGAAACTTGAGAAGTGCAGGAACAACCTTCAAAACAAGCTTTGATTTATTTGTAACAAAACCTCACCTGTTTGTGGTTTGGAAAACTTTCCTGGATCTACTTGTTGCTGCCCCCCTCTGGGCTTTTGAGGAGGAGGCAAAAAAAAGGGTTTGGAGTTCAACCACTTGTATTGTTAAAGGGGCAATATTATGTGTTTCTCAGGTATATGTTGCAGCTTGAAGACATCAGTCGACGAATGGAGTAGTTTTTATCCAAACATTTATTTTCTTTTAACTCCACACAGAATATAAACTGGCTCCACACACTCACGGTGCTTCTGCTGCGGTCAGAGTCCGGGTGTAAAG
>NW_013952549.1:181848-185559 GCF_001266775.1 Austrofundulus limnaeus
GTGACATCCAGTAAATACCAGTACTCTCAGAAATGAACAATCTAACTAAAACATACACCCAAAATAAAGTGTGGGGTGTCGTTGTACAGTCAAATACACAAAAACAGTAACACAACTAATAATCTCATTTGAACAATGTCTGTATTTCTCACATATATATTTAAATACTATACCATAATAAAGTATCTGTGTCACCTTTAGTTGTTATTAAAATGTTGTTTTTCTGTTTAAATAGAAAATAAACTTATCTTCTCATCACTTCCTCTTCTAAACGCCTTGAAATTGGCCTCTGTCTCTTTAAGAACCACCTTCCGCTTCTGACTCACCCATTTAAGTGGGGGGGGGGGCGTGTTCGCGCACACGAGGGGGAGTGGGGAGAGCTGCTATGATGCAGTTTACCTGGCATCTGAAAATAAATTTCCTCAAAGGTATTTTTAATCTGAAAAGAGCTTCACTGAGTGAGAAGTAGTGGAGCTCACAGTTTCAGTTTCACTTTCGGTTTCACTTGAGAGCCTGCAGGAGTCATGGGCGGGGTGTGTGGGGAGGAGGGGCGCTCTGCCATGAGGAAGTTCGGGTTAAAGACACGTCCCAGGGACGTTTCTGGTACCAAAAGGTGTTTCTGGTCCCCACCTGTCATTTTGCTCCTCAGCATGGCTTCCAAAAAACGCTGCAGGATTTTTCAAACATGCATGAATGAGTCAGAGCAAGACTTTGGGCATGTTTTTTTTTATGAGAGTATAACATTATAACATGATATAAAACTCAAAAAAGTTGATTTTACTTGATACTGCCCCTAATTACATGATGCCTGGAGGCAAACAATGACTCAGCAAAAAACTTTCTCATGGTTCACACTTGGTTGTCGTTCTGCTTTTTTCTCGTTTGTTTAACGGGCTGCAGAACAGCTGCTGGTGAAGCGATCACAAGCTGCACATTTTCTCTCTCTCTTCATTGCACCTTTTCAAACCTTCAGTTCTTATCGACACACGTCTTGTTTTTTTTGTCTGCAGCCTGGAACAGTCCTGATCATGAAGGGCCAGGAGGACGTGGGCAGAGAGCAGCCACTATCCAGGGTCATCCACCACGCTCAGCCACCTCCCCCCAGCGCCAAGCCCCGCTTCGATGGCAACGCACGCAGGACGAGCCCCTCGGTGGGCAACAAAGGCTCAGTCGGTCCGGAGGGAGAGTTCCCCTGCAAGAAGTGTGGCAGGTGGGTCATCATCTGGCTCAGTGTTCACAATGAAGAGGAAGTATTACTGCTTCTTGTTGCCCACTTGAAATATGAATTTGCAAATACAAGCGTCTCGTAGTGAACGTTTGAAAGAATGAAGCGCCTCGTCATGCTTTCTGTTGGATAACAGCTTGTCCTCTGGCAGCACAGCCTTGTTGTTGCCAACTGTGTCCTAGCAACTGAAGCACAGAGCAGATAGACACATCGCGCCTCGCATCGCTCCCAAAGAGCTGCGTTCACTCTAAACGTTGAGCCGGCTCACATTTGAAATGTAAATTATCCACTGCTACAACCACAACAACAGAGTTAGGATGCTGGATAAAACATAAAAAATAAAATCTTGTGGAACTGTTTTATTTCCAGTAGAACAGAGAAAAAAACATGTTTGAACTCAGAACTTGTGCTGATTTTAAAAACAAAAACATGAAGAAATTTGATGGCAGCAACAAATATTAAAAGAATTTTGGACCGGTCCATGTTTTCCCCTCTGGATGGGAACACAAGTTCTAAATCCTGTGTTTACTTTTTCTGTCCTTGATGGTGCCTTTTCAGATGTAAAAGCTGCCCATGTCAGAGGCACTAATGCACCACCATACCATCAGAGAGGCAGGCTTTTGAACTGTGTGCAGATAATGCTTCTTTTACTCTTTAATATGGAAGATGTGTCTGTGGTTTCTAAAACAATGACGTGATTTGTCTGAGGACAGAACAGTTTTCTACTTTGAGAAGACAGCTGTGTTTCTGGATGGAGTTCACATATTGGCTTCTTTGCATGATAGAGCTTTAACTTGCATCTGTGAATGACACAACAGAATGTGTTTACAGACAGTGATTTGTGGAAGTGTGGTAGGGATGCACGATAACTCATTTTAAGAACTGATACCAATAACCGATAACATGCCAGCAGATAAGACGAGTCAAAAATGGGTAAGATCATAACATAAATAAACAAGACCAAAACCAAACGACACTGTAAATTATACTATTTGAAATAAACTCTTAGCAAACAAACATTTAGTAAAATATATCAATTTCTCAAACGGCCATTTTTTTTAAATAAGGCACATTAATTATAAAAAAAGACCAAAACAGATAACGCACTAACGAATTCAATTCAAATTCAAAAATGCTTTATTGATCCCAGAGGGAAATTTGGTACAACACAAGTTAGATTCAAAGTACATTTGTTTTTAATATTATTAATATATGATTTCAAACATTTTTCTACCTGAAACGGTGCTTCTGAGATAATAGTGCAGAAATGATAACCTGTCAATCAAAGTGTGAATGCATTACGACCGCATCATGCTTACAGGCAGACACACAGAGCAGCAGCTCAGCATGGTAAACTGTGGCTAACAAGTGATAAAAGCTTCGGTCTTTAGCGAGGGTGAACGGCTGCTTGTCATCATTTCCATCGTTAAAGTGCTTGAGATCTGCGTCATCTCTGGCAATTTTATTGGATTTGTCAAAAGCCTCAGGAATTATTTATGAGTTCTTGAATGCTAGCTTGTTGTTGTTAGCATTTTAGCAGATGGACTCTGTGCTGCATTCAGGAGGTAACGGACATTACAAGTTCTCAAATTGGGAGTAGTTGTTCCGATGTTTATAATTATAAAGTTTGTGTGTAACATACAAGGTTAATTGGTAAAATAATATTAATAATTTTTTAAAATGACTGGTTGTTTTTCAACACAGAGTATTAAAATTATTTTTCTAGTGAGAAAGTGGTTTATTCTGACGCAACTTGAACGTTGCTCGGGCCGTGTCGGACGGGAAGCAGCTTGACCAAAACGGATAAAAATAAACACACATTCTCATCGCCGCGCTGGCAAACACGTACATACAGTATATTATCGGTTCTGTTTGTTATGATATCGAACCGATAAGTATGATGTCATAATTCCCTGATATCGGGTCGATAACTATCGTGCACCCCTAAAGTGTGATATTATGAACTGTAGATTCTGGAACATTGTTTGGAAATTGTTCCATTAATTTTGCACCATTGTTTCCAGACTGGTGAACTTCTGCCCAGCTTTGCTTCTGACAGATGAAACTTTTTTTACACCCAGTTCTTTACTGACCAAACACTTCTCCAGCTGTTTTTTTCCCCCTGTATCACTTAGTTTTGCAGTTTTTTGTTGCCCCTGTCCAACTTCTTTAAGATGTAGTTGCCATCAAATTTAAAGGGATCCCCGTTTAGTTGTAACATTAGACTTTATTTGATAAACATATATTTTAACTGTAAAATAAAGATTAAAAAAATACTGTAGGCTGTTTAGTTTTTATAATTTTTAAGCTAAACGTTTAAAATATATTACACGGACGGAGCCATTTTATTTACACGCAAAGCATTCTGGGTAAATGATGTCGACGAGGTCATCAGTGAGAGGCTGCTAGCGAGCTAGCTCTGTTGTCCATCTATATTTTCAGTTACAGGCTGAGTCATTTCTACCTTCTCCTCTCTGTCAACGCTC
>NW_013952549.1:186078-190881 GCF_001266775.1 Austrofundulus limnaeus
CGATCATCAGATATTGTCCAAGATTAARCTTCAGGGTGGATATAGCTCGCTAGAAGCCTCACACCGATGACCTAGTTGATGTCATCATTTACCCAGAATACTTTGCTTGTAAAGAAAATGGCTCCGTCCGTGTTAAAATATATTTTAAAAATTACAAATCTAAACATCCTACAGTGTTTTTACAGTCTTTATTTTACAGTTAAAATAAATGTTTATCAAATAAAGTTTAATGTTACAACTAACTGTGGATCCCTTTAAAAATAATTTTCCTCTAAATTTTACAATTTCTTAGTTTGGATTGATGGGATTTGGCAATTGTTGCATTATGTTTTTATTTACATTTTACACAAAACCCTCATATTTTTTGGAATCGGGATTGCAAAAGAATTATTGTATCTAATAGTGATTGCAAAATCAAACTGATCTAACCACTAAGTGTGAGAGGGACTGATTTTTAATGCAAAAAATGTGAAACATTTGCCTTGAAATGTAAGTTTTTCTTGCTGTTCTAAATTTCACAGAAATCTTTTCAGAGAAGCAAAAGAAGCGAACTGCTTCATCAGAGCGCAGGAATTAAAAAAGTTGAAATGAATAATAACAAAAAGAAACCAGACAGCCTTTGTTCTGGTGTCAGAAGCTTGATTAGCTTATTTCAGACACTTTGGCCCCACGCTGTAATGTTTGACCACCTCCTCCCCTCCGTCCCTCAGAATCTTCTACAAGGTGAAGAGTCGCAGCGCCCACATGAAGAGCCACGCTGAGCAGGAGAAGAAGGCGGCAGCCCTGCGACAGAAGGAGGCCGAGGAGCGAGCGGCGGCGAAGGCAGCCGCCGAGGCCGCCGCCATGGTGGCGGCGCGGCAGCCGAACGGGACACGACAGCCGGGCAGCGACAGCACCAACGACGACTCGTCGGACAGAGAGGACGAGGACGACGAGGAGTGGAGGAACTAAACTCTTGACTGCACCACACAGGCTCGCTTCACCTGCAGATGTCTGCTTTTACTTTAAATAAAAGAACTGAACCTCCAGTGGACTTCATTTAGCAGAAGCCTCACTGCTGGCTGCGTTCAGGGAGAGGTTTTGGTTTTCCCTGCGAAAGCTGGGATTGTGTGTTTGGGTTTGTGGGGCAGTGTGTGTGTCTGTCGCTCTCACACACAGGGCTCGGTGAAGTCAAAGCCACGTCGCCGCTTGACTTTGTCCTGTTTTCCTTCCTCAGCACTTTGAGTCCTTGCTTCATTCCAGCAGCTGCGTTGGAGACGTTGTTTTTTACGGTTTTTGAGCACATTTGCTGAACTTCCACCAACTGCAGACGCTGATCTCTGGAGGAGGACTGATGGACGGCCCGTCCAACCTGTTGCACCTGTGAACCCCCCCACCCCTCAGCTGCCAAAAGCTTTTACAGAAGCATGAAACTGGTTCTCTGCGTTCATTTGGGCTTCAGTTTTGTGAATATTTACTTTTTCTAGTCCCAGTTTGTTGGTCACTGTCAATGCCTTGGATGTTATGATGGTTTTTATTTCAGAATGACAATCAATTTTACACTGTTTGTGTATTATTATTATTATTTTTTATGAATATGTACATAAAAAGGTTGCTTTTTTTGTCTGTGTAGTTACATACAGTTGCTTTTTTGTGAATATTGTTGGTTATTCTTATAATTATTATTATATCTTGGTTTTGGCTGCAATTTTATTAAGCGCTTTTTTCTGTTGTTTTACGTTTAATTTAATTTAAGCAAAAAAAAACTTAAGTAATGCTGCCTGTTTATAACTGTGAGTGTTTTTGTTTAGTTTTTTTTGGGAGCCTGAAATGAAGAAAAGACAGAAACATATGTGCAATAGAACAAGTTGAACCCCCACCCACCCCTCCTTTGTAAAAATATTTTTCACCTGAGTGTTCGGACCCCCTGTGTTAAACTCATACACAGCTGCTCTGAAGGCCTTCTTGTAACTGAAAGGAGGTTCTGACTCAGACTGATCCAGTTCCAGACAACCTTTTCATTTCAGTAACTTCAGTCTGAATTGATAGTTTTTTACAGCGTGCGCTTTCTGCTTTTGTTAGAAAACTTTGGATTGATACCAAGGATCATTTGCTACAAACTAAACATCACTTTTTTAAATCAGTTTGAGGCTTTTATTTTGAAATGTAAACATTCTCTTATTTTCTGTCAGGAAATCGTTTCAGCCGATCAACTGCCAGGCTTTTAGAGAGGCAGAAACATTATCTGGCCCTGGATTTTCCAGGTTTAAAACAAAACTTTTGATCTTTTAAACTAAACATAAGCTTCTACTTTCTACCTCAGCCTCGTAGCCCTGACGCTTCTGCCAGACTGTTATCAGAGGGACTTTTCTCAAACCATTTTCAGGCTGTAAGCGTAAGATTTCTGAGCACTGGCTTGAGACGATCTGTTTACATTTATCAAGATTATTATTTTTAAAGATTTGAAAGGATTAAGTCTTCCCACGTCTCTGCCACGTTTTTTTGTTTTCCACACCCTCCAAAGCCTGCTGTTGATGAATAATTTTCTGACAGATGTGGATGTTTGCTCTGCAAACCAGTCATCAGTTTCCGATCAGAGCACTAAAGTGTAGAAGAAAGCTGGATTTCTGTTGCAGCGCCGCTGTGTTGTGCAGAAACCCGGGCGCCGTGGTGCTGCTGCCTCTGAAGGGCAGCGGGACACAAAAATACATCGTTTGTTCTTTTGTGTGGCTTTTAAAGCTCCAGCGTGAAGTCGACATTTCCATCCCTGTGACGCCGATGGGGTCGTCCTGTTTACCTTGTTGCTGGTTGGAGAGCTGGACCACAGAAACTGGTCCTGCTCCCCACGTTAAACCCTGCAGCCCAGCAACACTGGGGTAAAGGTTTTACTTTTTAAAGAACAAACCATGAGTGGGGGCGGTGGGGGGTCGATTTGGCTCCAGTTGCTCCACAAGTTAAACCCGAGTCTATGCACAGACTGTTGAGTGTGTGTGTGTGTGTGTGTGTGTGTGTGTGAGAGAGAGAGGTCTTTAACCGTATACCAGGAGAAAGATGTTTTGCAGACTGTTCACCTGTTTTATATGTTAAGTTATATTTCCCTTCTTTCATTATTATTATTATTATTATTTTTAAATTCAGGCTCGTCTCGAGGGGTCATGTTTCTGGGGTCTCCAAAAATTTCAAGTTTTAAAACTACGGCTAAAAACACTTTCAGCTGGAACCGTTTCACATTTCATCCAGACGATTAAGGGAAACCGAAGCGGGGGAGGACAAAAGGTTTTATTTAGCTAAAGATTAGAAGTATATATACCAGAATGGAATTCTATGTTTGCAAACTTTCTATGCTATTTTCATACGAGGTTCACACTAACGTTGAAAATCCGAAAGGACTCTCAAGTGCTTTTTACTATAGTGTAACTTATTTGTTCTGATTTGATTCTTACCACCCGTGTTTTTAGTAAGGATTTATCCAAGCACTGTATAATAAAGGTTTAAAACATCCTGCGGCCTCTGACTGCGTTTGTCTGGTTCAGCATGAAAACAGACCTGTGTGCAGTGACAGGTGATGGTGCTGCAAACTGTGATCCACTAGAGGGCAGTGTTGTTGCAGCGTTTCACAGAAGAGGTTGTGGCTTGGTTTTTGTCTGAGGATCCAAATTTTTATTTTATTTAAGAAAATTGTGGAAGAGGATACAATCCGGGTAATAACTGATTTGTTTCTGTTCTTACAACTTGTGTGTCTCACTGCATGTCGTTTTGTTAGAACTATCCAACAGTTGTTCTGCTGTTTATGGTGGATTTGTTGTGATCGTAGTGAGTCCTTCGCAGCTGTGTGTGAGAACTTTGCTTAAACTTAAGCACTTCACCATCAGCAAAATATCTCATTCATCTGTAGATGTACATCCAGTTGTTCATAACATTTGGATCATGTTTGATATTGTTGATTAGCCACCTTGATTATGATTGGCTCCAAAGTTTATTTTTTTATAAGTTTTAATTTCAGTTTATTTACCAAAATACAAGAAGCGGAAGCAATGTACAACATTTATTTAACAAATTACCCTAATCTTTTTCCAACAGCCTTTTTCATAGGTTGAGTATCTGTGCACCATGTAAATTACTTCAATAAAAACAGTTAAGAACAGCCAACCAAAAACAGGTTTGTTAGCAATTTTCACAGTGATATGGTTCATAAAGTGCATTTAATGACTAGTTTAATGTTTTACTTCTATTTTAGTACTGATTAATGATTGGCTCCAAAGGTTAATCAGTTGTACACAGATGTGGATAAAAAAAAACTGATGTGAGTGAAGCCAAAATCTTACAGCGTCCATCAGCTCCAGAACCTTTGGGGATTATTATCAACATACATTTTAATGACTTCCTATTTGGCTTTTTCCCCTGCAAAGCTCTTTCTGGTCTTCTTGCATGGATCTTCTTATTATTTAAACTGAGACATGGTGTGGTCTGAGACCTTTACCTTGAAGTTTGGCTTGAAAGGTTTTGGATGGAGTCTTTGGCTCTTTTCCTTCTTTCCACACTGTCAGTCTGATCTTGTTTCCACATCCTGGGAGGTTGGCACCAGTTCCATGAACTTTAAAGGGCCAATATTATGTGTTTCTCAGGCATACATTTAAATACTATACCATAATAAAGTATCTACTCTCACCGGCCACTTTATTAGGTACACCTGTCCAACTGCTCGTTAACACTTAATTTCTAATCAGCCAATCATATGGCGGCAACTCAGTGCATTTAGGCATGTAGACATGGTCAAGACAATCTCCTGCAGTTCAAACCGAGCATCAGTATGGGGAAGAAAGG
>NW_013952549.1:194261-198597 GCF_001266775.1 Austrofundulus limnaeus
AGAGAGTGTGTGAAAGAGAGTGTGTGAAAGAGAGTGTGTGAAAGAGAGTGTGTGAAAGAGAGTGTGTGAAAGAGAGTGTGTGAACGAGTGTGTGTGAATGAGAGTGTGTGAATGAGAGTGTGTGAATGAGAGTGTGTGAAAGAGAGTGTGTGAATGAGAGTGTGTGAACGAGAGTGTGTGAATGAGAGTGTGTGAACGAGAGTGTGTGAATGAGAGTGTGTGAACGAGAGTGTGTGAACGAGAGTGTGTGTGGGAGTGGAGAGGCAGGAGATCTCTCCCAGCTTCATCACTGTGCTGAAGGATGATGTCAGATTTCTCAGCCTTGTTTCTATAATTCATGCAGGAGTAAGCAAATTAAAAAGGGAGGTGGGATTAATTATTGTTTATTATGGGATCCCTTTAAAGCCTAAACCTTTAAAAATAGTCAGAAAATTCACATTTTTTAGAAATGACATGTTTATTGGGCCAAAACCCCCACCAATTTTTTTTTTTTTTTTTGCCACATTACTTTGTTTATGAGATATCTTTTGTATCAGATCTGATACACTGGGCTGTTTTGGTAACATTTTGCTCACAACAAAGTTAAATTAAGAAACAAAAAAAAAACAGTTTTGTACATAACTTTTGAACACTAGGAAGTTTTTTTTTTTAACAATGAACTTTTTACAGCCATTTATTTCACTTCGTGGTAGGCACAAATACAGTTTCTGTCCTTTTTCAGGCACAGATGTACCTTACACTTGATAAAAAAATGCCATCTATTATCAAATTGATGACATTTTCTTACTTTCTTTTTTCTCTCTTCTTTCTCAATTTTCTTTGACATCTAACACGTAAATATTTAGTCAGTAAAGTGTAGAGATTATAATTTCAAAGGAAACCACTTTGAAAATAGCCTAAATTGTGTTTTCAAACGGCATTCCAGTAATTAATCAATCATCCAAAATAGTGTGTGTTGTATTGTGACAAGAATACTGTTAATTAAATTACTAAAATGTCACATGAAAATTCAGGACTGGAGCACCTTATATACCTGCAGTATCAATTTTGATGCACAAATTTTTAACATGGTTTAACTGTGCTGTTAAAAAATGTATTGTTTCAACACAGAAAGTATTTATTAAAAAAATTACAAACAGTATTGATGTTTTTCTTACCATAACTTCTCCAAAATTAGCAAAAGTTTTCCTGAAAAGAAAATGTATGGATGACCTCATGTCAGCAGACATTTTGAAAAGGCAAAAAAAAAAGAAAAAAAAAAAAGTTCCACTTCTTGCAGTACATTGAAAATCCACCAGAGGGCAGAATACAGGTCTCAAATGACATTCAACAGGTTTTTGGGGAAAATATTGATCACATTGATAAAATATAGGTCACAGAATCCTGCGTAGCAAATATGATACAAATGCGATATAGTGATTTTTTTTCATTGTCTAAACACTGCCAATAAGTTCAGGTTGCAAAATTGAATAAAATAAAATAGAAGAAAAAGGCTGACTTGATCTAACTTATCTTTTTACCGTACAGTGTTCCCTACATGTCAAACGTTACATTTTTTGTTCAGGGGAAATTTACATGGAGTACTTTGAACTTGTTTATATATATATATNGGCCCCACCTGTCGTTTTGCTCCTCAGCATGGCTTCCTAAAATCACTGCAGGATTTCTCAAACATGCATGAATGAGTCACAGCAAGGCTTTGGTCATGTTTTTTATGAGAGTATAACATTATAACATGATATAAAACTCAAAAAAGTACTATTTAAACAATATTAGCAGCTGTGGTCTGAGAAACATGAAGCTGCTCAGAGATGGTCTTATAACCTTTACCTCTAACATCGATGGTTTTCTTTCTGAGCTCAGACCTCTTTGACCTTTGCCATATGCTCTATAGCTGTGCACACAATGATGTCATCCTTCCCAGTGTTCAATTTCAGGTTGAAAGTCCCTCAGATGATGACAACTAAAGATTTGCCATAAAGAGCATGTTTTGAACAAATCTTCAAAATTGTCCATTGTGATCCATGCTGTTGGGTTATATTTAGTCAACTACACAGGCAATAAATCACCCACAATTCTACCAAGTTACCATCCATCAATCTATTATCCGTTACCCGGTTCATCCCTTCAGGATCACTGTTTCCTCAGTCACTGTTTAAAAGACGGGACACCCAGGACAGCTCAGAAGTCCATTACAGGACCACATAGAGACAAACACGACAAACAACCATTCACGCTCTTCTTGTTGCCTTCTTACTGAGACACAACAGCTCCACCAACTGAGCCACTGTGCCACCCACAAGTTGCTTTTAATAACTTTTTATCATAGTCACATGCAAACAGGAAAAAAGGTTGTGGCATCAATTTCATCTTTGTCAAGCTGGATGAGTGTGCGCTCTCCTTCCCTCATTAAAGAGGTGAATTCATAGAAGATCCTGAAAATACGAAGTGTTCACACTGACTGAGTGTTCTCTTTAAATCAAAGCTCCCATCGCTCATCATTTCCATGGTGTGGCTTAGAAATTGAATAAAAATATAGTATTCCTTGAAGAAGCACATATTTCATTACCCACCATCTATCTTGACAGAATTGAAACTGCCTTAGAAATATAAGAAAATTTGCCAACAAAAAGAGAGTTGTTCAATAATTTAAGGTGAAATTTTAAAACAGATCTCGTGTTTATAATGACACCAAAACACATCAAAGTTTAGCTCAATATCAGTAAAACGAACTGGGCTTTAGCTGATTTTGTTGTGTTTTTATTATTATTATTATTTTTTTTTACTTAGTTGGCTGTTGCAACCATTTTTTTTGGGGGGGGGGTGTCACAGTTTTAATATTGTTGTTTTTGCTCATTACTGAAGTGCAGCAGGATCTGACAGGACAGATAAATCAGTGAAGAGGAACCACAGGGAGCAGCAGGGCATTCTGGGAAAGCCAAACAAGAACAGCATGAGGCTCAGATGTGTCCTCCTTGTGTTCTCTGTCCGCCTGTTCCAACCCGTAGGAGGAGGAGGAAGAGGAGGATGTGGAGGAGGAAGACAACAAGGATTGAAATCAGGCCATGCTTCTAGGATCTTTATCTAACTGAGTTCCAGCTGCAGAAAATGAAATATAAGCTCGATGCTTGGGAGGATTTTAATGAAAAACACTACATCAGAATCCTTTCTGCAGGGAGTTTGAACAGTTTCTCTTTTCTGTTTTACTTCAGCATCCATCATGCAGCAGAAACAACAGGGTGTCTTTTCTTATTGTTCTTTTGGAGTTTAAATTCTCCCACAGCTTCAAACATGTGCTGAGAGAAACCTGACACGTGTGACCAGGTGCTCCCCCAAGAGTGTGTGAACAAGAGTGTGTGAATGAGAGTGTGTGAACGAGAGTGTGTGAATGAGAGTGTGTGAATGAGAGAGTGTGAACGAGAGTGTGTGAATGAGAGTGTGTGAACGAGAGTGTGTGAATGAGAGAGTGTGAACGAGAGTGTGTGAAAGAGAGTGTGCGAATGAGAGTGTGTGAACGTGAGTGTGTGAACGAGAGTGTGTGAATGAGAGTGTGTGAACGAGAGTGTGTGAATGAGTGTGTGAACGAGAGTGTGTGAACGAAAGTGTGTGAATGAGAGTGTGTGAACGTGAGTGTGTGAACGAGAGTGTGTGAATGAGAGAGTGTGAAAGAGAGTGTGCGAATGAGAGTGTGTGAACGTGAGTGTGTGAACGAGAGTGTGTGAATGAGAGTGTGTGAACGAGAGTGTGTGAATGAGTGTGTGAACGAGAGTGTGTGAACGAAAGTGTGTGAATGAGAGTGTGTGAACGAGAGTGTGTGAATGAGAGTGTGTGAACGAGTGTGTGAATGAGAGTGTGTGAACGAGAGTGTGTGAACGACAGTGTGTGAATGAGAGTGTGTGAACGAGTGTGTGAATGAGAGTGTGTGAACGAGTGTGTGAATGAGAGTGTGTGAACGAGAGTGTGTGAACGACAGTGTGAACGTGAGTGTGTGAACGAGAGAGTGTGAATGAGAGTGTGTGAACGAGAGTGTGTGAATGAGAGTGTGTGAACAAGTGTGTGAATGAGAGTGTGTGAACGAGAGTGTGTGAATGAGAGTGTGTGAACGAGAGTGTGTGAATGAGATTGTGTGTGAACAAGTGTGTGAATGAGAGTGTGTGAATGAGAGTGTGTGAACAAGAGTGTGTGAACGAGAGTGTGTGAACGAGAGTGTGTGAATGAGAGTGTGTGAACGAGAGTGTGTGAATGAGAGTGTGTGAACGAGTGTGTGAATGAGAGTGTGTGAACGAGTGTGTGAATGAGAGTGTGTGAACGAGTGTGTGAATGAGAGTGTGTGAAC
>NW_013952549.1:205018-207012 GCF_001266775.1 Austrofundulus limnaeus
GATAGCCATGTGATGTGAGTATCAGTCACATGGAGGCAGGGCTTAAAAGCCTGAATTTTGCCTGAAACTCTCAGAATGAAGAAGTCTCTTGGAGGAGAGACGAAACGTTTCATTAGAGAAGAACCCGTCCAGAAGACCTATACAATTTTTTTCTTTTTAAATGCTACACTTTCAGTTTTTATCTACAACTGATCAACCTGCTGGTTAAAACAGAACATTTAAAATAAGTGTATTTTTTTAAACAAATATGTTTCTCAGTTGAATACTTATTTTATCAATTTAAGTTAAATACATGCAAATTATGTTATTAACATTTCAAAAACGTTTCTTGTTTGTGTGTAAGTGGGTCAATAAAACCTGTTTAATAAATTAATGTATTTATGTCCAATAAGACATTATTTAGATGATAAATAAAAAAGTTAACATGTTAAATGTCCATTTGTTAAACTTTTACTCTACACTGCATTGTTAGAATAGAACGTATGATGTTATCAATATAAAATAATTGGATTATCAGTTATGCATTCAGTAAACACATAAATAGAGATAAGAAAAATGAATGTTTGCCTGGTTTTATATTCTATGTTTTTATAAATTTTGAACTTTGACTTGGTCATCCTGTTTTATTCTAATATTTTATGGCTGTTTTGGGAATTTATTGTACAACACTTTGGTCAAACTCTGGTTCTTCATGTGCTTTATAAATAAAATTAATTAGATTTATATTTAATTTGAGTCGTATTTTACGTTTGTTAGAAACAGGAGGCCTAAGCGCTGACCTGATCATCAGCTCTCTGCAAGTTTGGAGCCTCGTTCTTCTCTGGTTGAGTTTACAGGAGCTGGCTGCAGTAAGTTCATCTTTTCTGCACATTTTTGGATCTTTATTAACAATTACATCCTCAGAGGGTCTATTTCTCCACATCCTCTGAGACGGAGCGTTGCAGTGGAACCAGCAGCAATGATCAACTCCAGCCTGGTAAGTGAGACAAACAGAGAAGACGTGTGAAGTGATGTAGAGAGGGAGGAAAGAGGAGTGAGGGAGGGAGAGAGAAAACTTTTGAAGAAGTTTTGAAAGGTGCCGATGCAGCTAAAGTTCCAACATAAAGCTGTGATAATACTAAGCAAAAAACTTACATTTGATGTATAAACTAAAGGAAATGTTCAAAGAATTCAGATAAAATGAAATGTTAAAGATGCAGCTGGGGTCACTTGTGTCTGTCACTTCCTGTCAACGAGAGGCAGAAAAAAACTGGCTGAGGGAAAACTCAATGTTAGAGAATAAAATATGAAAATAATAATAATATCAAAATAACTGGACTTCTGTTCTGAAGTTGAAAATGTTTCTGTTGTAAAACAGGCAAATAAAAACATAATGTGAGGGAAAGTAATTTAATCCAGCAGAAAAACTGAGCATCTCGTTTAAAGCTTGGATCAGAAGTGGAGTTATATGATTTTTGAAGTTTTAATTTATTTATTTGTTTATTTATTTATATAATTAGCCATGTCCTGGATGACAGGACACACCAGTACACCACATGTCAAACCCTAAAAAGTCTTGAACTGTGCTGGAAGCCTCTGACGGACACATGATTTCTCTACAGTGTTTCATGTTGCAGATATGACAAGCTGCCAAACATTCTGTGAAAATATTTATGAAACTTAAAACTGTGTTTGTGTAAAAAAAAAGGTAAAAAATATCAGTTTGGTAAAGTCTTTTATTTAAACTTTAAATGATGTTTTTACTGTGAAGTCTGTCTGAGCTGTGGGGCCTCAGAGGGCTTTGTTTGTTAGATCTCCATGTTTTTTTTTATTTTTCTACCCGTTACCAAACATGACAACACAACATCCTAATCAACCTAGGGCTGCAACGATTAATCGATTAATCGATTAATCGACGACTAATTTAATAACCGATTAATCGATTTCTTTTTTCTTTTTGTTCTTTACTTTGTTTTTCTCTCCAAACTGCTTTGACACCTTCCACTGCCACATCT
>NW_013952549.1:207777-209438 GCF_001266775.1 Austrofundulus limnaeus
TCAGTCTATAAGATAAATCAACTTCAGATTAATTCATTATCAATAACTTGCATCCTTAAGGAGTTAACTTAATTAATATCTACTCATATTCATGTAATTAAGTGTTTTAATGATTTGGCCGATTAATCGATTAATGGAAAAAAATAATCAACCGATTAATCGATTATTAAAATAATCGTTAGTTGCAGCCCTGAATCAACCTACATGTTTTTATGTACAATTAGTTTTATTTTATTTTAAAGCTGTACATTGAGATACAGGACAGAACGTTTGAACAGAAGGGTGTTTCAGTACTTATGCTAACTAGAGAAATAGCATTTTCTCTAAACAAACAAACAAACAAACTGAGTGAATGCTGAGTGCATTGATAAAGTTACAATAAGAACAAAGGTGAAAGGGAGCAAAAGGCCTGCCAACACACCAAGCTTTAAGTTGATGAGGTTATATAAGCAGTGTCTTCTGAATTTCACACTTTGTTTTGTATTTTATCAGAGATTATGATGGTGGACTAACCTGAAGAGTTCTGCTCCTGTTTGACCTGAATGAATGTTTAAAAGGAACGACTCAGCGATTTGGTGAACATGTTTCACATAATGCTAACCTATCATGAACGACACCTAAAGTAATATAAAAAGAAAAAAACCCACTTTATATTGAAAAAAAGGCCTCTGATGAATCTGCAGTCATGAGTGAAATAAACAGTTTCTTTTGTTCTTTTATGCTCTGAAGTCTCATTAACCAGTTCAGCAGCTGGTAGCAGGCTGGAAAATGTGAGAGCATAAAGATTATTTTCTACAAATGTACATCATAACTTTTAAGTGCTCCAGTCTTGAAAGAAAAAACAGATGTTTGCTGTGAGATTCTCATCATGGAGACACACCACTACACATATGATCCGGTTTAAAGCTGGGCTACAGAATACCTTCAGTCAGTGGGATGTGAGCTCTCACACGGAAAGACTGAAGTAATGTCTTGTCGTTAGAAATGAGGAAGTCCAGACATGCTGCTGTAGGTTTTTGCTGTAGTTCTGATTTCTTATTGAAGTGAAAAGATGGACAAATTGAAGAGCAGCTGGTTCTGTTTCTATTGAGGACAAGAACGTGCCACTAAATTCAGTTTTGTAAACTGATCACACGGAAAAAGGCCATGATTTTCTAAAGGTTTTGCAAAGCCACGGCGACACGGCGGCTCAGTGGTTAGCACCGACACCTCACAGCAAGAAGGTCATGTGTTCGCTCCCCGCTTTGTGTGAAGTTTGCATGTTCTCCTCGTCCTTGCGTGGGTTTTCTCCGGGTACTCTGGTTTCCCCCACAACACAAAAATATGTACAATAGGTTGCTTTTAGACCCAGGCCATCCTTGAAAAACAGATCTGTGATCTCAGTGGGATTTGCCTGGTTAAACAATGGTAAATAAATAAATAACTATGCAGTTTGCTGATTGCAAACACTTGAAAATTTGTTAAACTTAAATTGGATCTATTTTCTTGTCATTTTGAGTCATACACTGCTGTCTAACAAAGACCACTCACTACTCTGAGACCAAAGTGGATTGTTGTCTTCAAGCTACTCAAATACAGTGGGTAAAATAAGTATTGAACACGTCACCATTTTTCTCAGTAAATACATTACTAGAGGTGCTAATGACATGAAATTTTCACCA
>NW_013952549.1:210833-213251 GCF_001266775.1 Austrofundulus limnaeus
GGTTGTTACCGACATCTGGTGAAAATTTCATGTCATTAGCACCTCTAGTAATATATTTACTGAGAAAAATGGTGACGTGTTCAATACTTCTTTTACCCGCTGTATTTGCATTTTATATTACATTCAGTATAAATGTTATTGTGCATTGCCCTGGGGTGACTTTATTTATGAACTGGTGCTGTGTAAACAAACTGAAATGAACTACAAAAACTAAACATAACATAAGTAAAGACAGCTAAAGAGAGTGATGATTGACATGTTTTTAAAAGAACCAAAGGACAACATTAATGCATGACACAACTTGATCTGCTGATCTTGTGCTCCACCCTCTTGAGAATAGCCTGATGTCTGAATGGATTAGAATTTATGGTAATCCTTTATGCTTACAAAGAAAGTAAAAAAAACTATATTTCCTCTGATGTAAAACATTCACTCAGTTCTGTGTCCCAGGAAGATTAACAGTTCCAGGGTCATGTCTGCAGCTGTGCTGTCACATGATGAGAAAGTAACGATGAAACAGTCTGACCATAAAGCAGAACAGAGACTCTCGAGTCAATGAGAAAATCAGTTTATGCTGCTGAAAACAGACTAGAATTGAATGTTATTGTCATTATAAAGAGAGAGAGAGAGATAAAAAGAAAGTAAACTGAAGATGCCATCCTCTTCACAAAAACAATTGCATAGTATATAAAAGGTAATAAATTAGAAAATGGATTTCATTACTTGAAAACAGTCATGGTTTGCACAATCCCAAACTGCGTCATTAATCTGGGTTGTTCCACGTTCTGTTCTGTTAAAACTACAATCGTTTTAAAGGGAATCTATGATGAACCAAGTTAGAGGAAAAGATAAACTGATATATTAAAATTCTTCACAAATAAAACTGTCAAAAGTGTCTTTGATTTGGACATTCTGACCCATTCCACTGCAGTGCTGACTGGATGGTTTGGATTGTCTTCTTCTGCAGCCTCAAACACACAGGGGAGTCCAGTCCTGGTCCCAGAGGGCCACTACCACCATGCTGCACGTTTTACTCCAACACACACGAGTCAGTGAAGGAATTACCTCTTCATGTTCTGCAGAAGCCTGTTAATCACTCATTCATTCAATTTAAATGTGTTGGAACTAATAGTAATAATAATAATAATAATAATAATAATAATAATTCTAACTTAAATAGCACTTTTAGGACTCTCAAAGACACAGAGAAACCTAAAATCTGCAGGGTAGTGGCCCATGAGGACCAGGACTAGATGCTCCTGCTCTAACAGGTTCTCTGTTCTGTATTTAACTCGATTTATTTTACTCTGACCAGCTTCCTTGTCCCTGCTGAAGAAAAGCATCCCCACAGCATGATGCTGCCACCGCCATGCTTCATAGTGTCAAACTGCAAGCAGGACTTCTTCTGGCCGTCTTTCAACAACAGCTTCTTCCATAGAGACCAGATAGACTGATCGTCCCACCTGAGCTGTGGATTTCTACAGATCCTTTAGTCACCATGTGACTTCTTGGTCATTTCTCAGATTAATGCCCTCCTGTCATGTCTGTTTAGGTGGACGGACGAGTCTTTGTAGGTTTGCAGTTGTGCCACACTCTATTTTCAGATGTTTAAAGATGTTGTTTTATAACCTAAGCCTGCTTTAAACTTCTCAACAACTTCCTCCCTGACCTGTCTGTTGTGGTCCTTGGTCTTCATAATGATGTGTGATTACAAGTGTTCTGAAGCAAACCTGAAGCCTTCACAGAACGGTTGGATTTATACTGAGATTAAATTACACACAACTGGACTCTATTTAATAACAAAATAACTTTTAGTTGATTTTAGTTTGTGGGAATCAGTGTAAAAGACCTGAATACAAATGCACGACACACTTTTCTCATTTTTTTTTATTTTTTTGTTTATTTATTTATTTTTAGCCACTTCAGTAGAAAGCAGAACTGAATGTTAGTTTCTTAGTTTCTTCGTCATCAGTGACTTCTTTAAAGAGGAAAAAGAAAGAGAAGAAAAAAGTGAAATGTCATGGGAAAGAGTAAAAGAGAGATTAGAAGAAATGTGAAATATATATTGAGAAAACACAAGACAGCACACTCGATATCTTGGCTGCACACCTACAAAAACAGAGATAACAAAAACACACACAAAAAAATGCATGTAAAAAACATGCCCATATGTGACACACTAATGTGTAATCACATTAAGTATTTTTGTTTGTTTAAAAGAAAGAAAAAGTCACTTTGGGAATTATTTTATTTAAGCTGTAGTTACACCCCCATGCCACAAGATGGCACATTGTTCTATGAGACGATATTGTGAGGTCAGAGGCCTTCTTCCCTTCAATACGGCAGAAGCGAGGCATTGAGAAACTGCAGAAATCGTCTGTCTCATCATTTTCCTGTTTTTACAGGTTAGTATTGGGT
>NW_013952549.1:213893-217376 GCF_001266775.1 Austrofundulus limnaeus
TTCATGTCATTAGCACCTCTAGTAATATATTTACTGAGAAAAATGGTGACGTGTACAATACTTATTTTACCCGCTGTATGCTTAACGAATACAGACTAAAGTTAGCCTAATGTAGGTCAGGTTTTTGCATGTTTTTTGCCGTATTTGCTGAGTGCTTCATTTTTATGGAGCGCTAAGCCACATACTAGTATTGCATATTAATATATTTGGAAAATTACTGCTGTAAATTGTTCATACTTMATCATTTGATATAGCTCAGAATTAATTTTTTTACACTTTTGCAATGGCTACCTTTTACACTCAAATACCAACACACGTCTTTATGATTTACTATATATGCATTTACTTAAAATAAATGTAAATATGTACATAATGTAAAAGAGTTACCTTTACTCAATTCAGTTGATTGAAACTAATTGACATAATTTTTTTAATTAAATCCATAATTTTTTTGAGTGTACAGTATTAGGGCCTGAAATTTCTTGTTTTTTTGTTTTATTGCCTGGCTGAAGTTATGAGATTTAATTGCTATTACGTTGTTCACTTTATCACAACACAGAAAAATCAAACTTTCTTCACACAGGACCCCTGAAACTATATCTGTTTACATTTTACACACTTTTTTTTGCCAACATAAATTTTAATACATTTTTTAAAGCACACAATTCTGCTGAACATCCTTAAAGGGGCAATATCATGTAAAATCAACTTTTTTGAGTTTTATATCATGTTATAATGTTAAAACATGCCCAAAGCCTTGCTTTGACTCATTCATGCATGTTTGAGAAATCCTGCAATGTTTTTAGGAAGCCATGCTGAGGAGCAAAACAACAGGTGGGGACCAGAAACGCCCCTGGGACGTGTCTTTAAGCCGAACTTCTACATGGCAGAGCCCCCCTCCCCACAAGCCCCGCCCATGACTCCTGCAGGCTCTCAGGTGAAACTGAAAGTGAAACTTAAACTGTCTGCTGAGATCCACTACTTCTCACTCAGTGAAGCTTTTTCAGATTAAAAATACCTTTGAGGAAATGCATTTTCAGACGCCAAGTAAACTGCATCATGCCCCCCCAAAATATTGGGCGAGACAGAAGCGGAAGGAGGTTTTTAAAGAGACGGAGGTCAATTTCAAGGCGTTTAGAAAAGGAAGTGATGAGAAGATAAGTTTATTTTCTATTTAAACATAAAAGCAGCATTTTAATAACAGCTAAAGGTGACATAGATACTTTATTATGGTATAGTATTTAAATATATGCCTGAGAAACACATAATATTGGCCSCTTTAAGACAGCTTGGTTTCAGGAAAATCCTTCAAACTAAAAACACATTTGTAGCAAGAATTCAGAATCCTAATGTTGATTTTTTTGACTGCCACATTATGTATTAAGTCACTTTTTCTGTATAATCTTGCAAACTAATGCTTTTACCAAKCAACCTTTAACTGACCATTTCATTTAAACACACGGAGAAAGAGAGCAATCTTTGCTCTAATTTACATTACATGGGTCCTGATAACTACTTTTCTTCCTAACCCTGGCATGAAAAGTATCTCCTTTTAACCACTTATCCCTTCTAGTAGCATCCCATTAGGTGTCCTCTGAGAATAAAAATACAACAGCCAGCAGTGGCAACGTTCCCTCACATCAGTGGCAAGGTGCCTGCTTCCTGATAATACCTCWCCTCTCCCTTGTGTTCTCTGTCAGCACTCGGACTGCCTGCTGCTAAACAGAGCAGTTTAACAACCCTCTCAGCATCCTTCCTCGCTAAATGATTCAAATGCTTCGGCACTTCAAAGAGGAACCAAATGTTCCATTTCAACAGATCCCTTAAAGGAGACTTTGYCGCTAATGACACAGTACGACGGTGGGCTTCAGAGGCCCACGAGCCACCAGGGCCACATGGAAACAAAGGGAGGCAAAGAGTTGGGGGTGATGTTAACATTCTCACACAATTTAGTTCAACTACTTCAGGATAATAGTATTTATCAACATAAACTGCTCCAACGCAGCCTGTGATTTAAAAAGCCTTTAGCAAACAACTCACARAGGTTCACTTTGAGTTTAATACAACTTTAAAGTTCAGGGGCTTATTAGCATTGAATGCCTCATTAGCATTTATTACATTTGAACTCGGTATGTAAAACCATAATCGACTGTGCTTTTGAATAAAGATAAATATTTATTCATGAATAAAGAATTAACAATGCAAGTTTACACTGTGAAAATGTGAAATAAAATTAAAAGACTTCATAGACAATCAAAGCTGACCAACTATAAGGGTTTATTTTAGGGTGTTAGGCAGCTTCGTTTGGTTTGAACTCCTCATTACAGATTATTAAATCAAATAATTTTGTTTACAGCTCATCTTTTTGTTTATTCAGCTCCTAAAAATTACATTATAATAACAAATGACTGAGTTCAAACAGTTATCACTGCAGATTAATCTGTAAATCTGCATGTTTGCTTTGGTTCAGTGTGACGTGCATTTCTTTTAAAAGTACACTTTTATTGAGCCTTTATGCAGCTGTCATGGGAGGCATTTTACAAAACAGACAAGTTATGTAATGTAATGTGGATAACACATTTTCTATGCATTATCTACTTTCATATCAGTGATGCACTGACTAATGCGCCACAAAATGTTGTTTAAATCCCAAAGTCWTTAAGACCTGATGCTTTTTTGTTGTTTGTTTCCAACTGCGAGCAATGAATACTTGACAACAGCATTTTCCATGAGCACAAAATATTTCTATTAGCTTTTTGAATATTASAAAACCATTGGGGTAAAGTTATGATTGACAGTGAAAATAAAAGAGCAAGCATTTTTACCCCCCTTCCCTCATTTTTCTTTAGAGGATGAGAAASAAAAGGTTTTAGCTGACAAGAGTACATTTCTAGAAATCCCTCAGGTTTTTTTTTTAAATGAAATTGCTTTTGCCATAAGGGGTTATGTAGTGTCCTGAGATGACCTAAAAAAATTAATGGTTGAAGCTTCAATGTACACATTAAAGCAACATAAATAAAATCTATAATCCAAAATTAAGTAGTTTATTTAGCTATAATTTTCCTGGGCAATTAGTTGGAATCAATGTTACCTTAAGTTTGCAAACATTAATGATAATTTAAAAGCTTTGTTGGAGATTCTACAGCATCAGCTGAAGAGATCCCACTTTTTAATTTACCATTAATGTGCCCTCATTTACAGAGCCAGAAACCCTGCAAAGCTTCATTATTTACAAACTTCATTTCTTTAAAGGGCCAATATTATGTGTTTCTCAGGCATATATTTAAATACTATACCATAATAATGTATATATGTCACCTTTAGTTGTTATTAAAATGCTGTTTTTATGTTTAAATAGCAAATAAACTTATCTTCTCATCACTTCCTCTTCTAAACGCCTTGAAATTGGCCTCTGTCTCTTTAAGAACCTCCTTTTGCTTTCGTTTTGCCCATTTCGGTGCGGGGGGAGGGGGACTGGGGTGG
>NW_013952549.1:217697-218660 GCF_001266775.1 Austrofundulus limnaeus
GAGTTAAAATAAATAAAAGGTATTCAAGCTACATTTTGAGCATCCAAAACACGTCCAACACTTCAGCTGGCTGCTTGTGCTCTTTAGGTCAGATGTGTTCGGACTGTCAGGAAGCACCTCTGTTGTTTTCCTCTGCCGGTCTCTGTTTAATGGCGGATGAAATAAAGAAAGTGGCGGTACTKTATTTACTTTGAGCAAGCGAACGTCGTGTTCACAAGATAATTAATCCACCAGATAACTCAGAGGATGTTCGGCAAGTTTTACTCCAGGAGCCGCGAGGCTAGCTTTGAAGCTACGTTCTAAGCTCTGTTTACTGAACAGGCAGCTGCTGATGTCATTACGCTCTTGCGTGATGCTGCGTTCAGGACAAGCATTGAAAACCCACCACTCTTAACGCAAATATGGTCACAATGATGCGTTTAAGTACCGAAACTTGGTACCGTTTGATGTTACGTGAACAGATACTCCTTAGTACCGACGGAATTCGGTCTGTACTTAAAAAGTATCGAATTCGGTACCCATCCCTATATGTGAAGCAGTGGTCATATTGTTTTTGTACTGTTTATTTTCTTTTATTTTTTTCAGTGATTTTTGGAAAYGGCTGCACCGATCAACATGAAATTTGGTAGGAATGTATATGCGTTCGATCTACACTGCACCAGCCAACGGCTTTACGATAGACGATATTTGAGGARGGGGCTCCAAAGATAGGAGTTTCAGATTTTTTTTTAGTTGTTTAGCTCTGATGAAGGACTATCCATCGGGCCCACCAATGAGGCCCCTCCCCCAAAACAATAAATATCTTCTGGTGAGTTCTTGTGCATTGCATATATGTGGGGGTCATACAGTGGGTAAAATAAGTATTGAAAACTTCACCATTGTTCTCAGTAAATATATTACTAGAGGAGCTAATGACATGAAATTTTCACCAAATGTCGGTAAAAACTCAAGTGATCCATACAT
>NW_013952549.1:220650-222155 GCF_001266775.1 Austrofundulus limnaeus
TGTGTGTGTGTGTGTGTGTGTGTGTGTGTGTGTGTGTGTGTGTGCTGAAGGTCAACAGACGATCATGCTAAGCTGGCTAACAGCTCCACCCTCTGACTGCTGCAGGGGCGTGTCTTAGAGAGAGGCTTTTATACCAGAACACAGCCGCTGTGACGAAACTGTGGAGAAGACACGTCACCGTGAAGAGTCGTTAACCAATATGCTAATTAGCCTGCAGTACCACTGCTCTACCCATATGAGCAGCAAAAAGACGTTTTTCGACCAAATATTACAGATTTGAAAAAATATGCACAAAAACATCAAAATTAGCACAGAAACAGTACTATATAACATTTTAGACACATTCTAGACAGTTTATCAGCTAAAAAAAGTTAATTTTGGGGTAAGTTACTCTTTGATAAAAATGTGTTTACTGATTTAAAAATCCTATGTCAGCATATTTTTTGTCTTCTAAAAGGAGATGTGCTCTATAAAGTGCTACAGATAACTTTCTAAATCTCTGCTTGCTACTTGGGATTATGGATTACATTGCTGGTTTAGACTCTGCTTTTTTATAAACCCTTTGATACTCATTTTTATCTCCTTTTTCAATATTTTGTTTTAACAGTGCTTAGCAGGCTTCCGTTGGYTCTTACCCACGTGCAAAGAGCTCCATAGCTCTGACGTGGAGCTTCTCTCTAGGAGAGATGTTCTGGTTGTTGGCGAGCTCCACTGTTCGCCKCACGGCACTGGCCAGACGCTCATTCAGCCGGGTGCTGCTTGTTGTGGAAACCAGCTCAAGACCTGTACTGATCACATGACCCATAACTGTGGGAAAAAACAAAACAAAATAAATTTTCATTTTGGACTTTCCCACTGCAACAGAGAAGCTCACATAGTCGCATGCACTTGTAAGGTTTTTGAGCTGAAGTCCGTTTAAAAAAAACTAAACATTCCTCAATCTGCCAATTCAAGTTTTTATGATCGTTACTTGCAGCTTTGCAGCTAGCACTGACTGCAAGTGTGTGCACATGTAAAACAAAGTTTACAACAGAGCAATATTTATCCTTTGTCTAATGCTTGATTTTCACCAGGACACCAGCCAAGGGAATTGTGTTTCACCTATGCTGAATGCTGAATATTTATAAGTCATTTTAGCTGGGTAATTATTATTATTAAACTTGCTCATCAGCAAATTATTTATTCTCCTCTAGTTATTTAAAACAAGGACAGTACAAGAAAACATTGTTGTATGTTAAAAAAACAGAACAAAACAAGAGCAACAGCTTTTTTTTTTTTCATTGGCCTTCTGGCCGGTGGATAATTTACAGACCTAGTGCCTAGTTAGGAATGATAAAAAAATAAAAAGTGCTGATAAAGAAGTAGCTTGCAACTGTCCCTCACTTTTGCACAGTCAACAATAAAATAAAAAAAGAAAAGAAGAAGGAAATTACTGAACAAGGGTCAGTGTATCTTTTAGTCATTGGCTTTTTATTTTAGAAACGGGTATTAAAAAACAAGAATTG
>NW_013952549.1:224142-225354 GCF_001266775.1 Austrofundulus limnaeus
GCATAAAAGAAAATTACTTTAAGACAGAAACGAAAAAAGTCTTGTTTGTTCATAATCTATGACAGGTCGTGGCAACTTACTGTCCCCCTACAATAAACTGTTTTTCACCTGAAGAGGTGCCTGCAATATCAAAGTTATTTAATGAACATCCCATTACATAGATATAGATGATTACCTCATATATAGACTAAATCAAAATGCTTTCCAGTTCTGCGTCTGACATAAATATTTTCTCCTCAGATCAAGCCGAGMACAAAATCTTCTGACGCTCATTTCTGAGCATTGTAGGACACATATCTGCTGCAACGAAAACAAAGTCAACACAGATGTTGACTTTGGTATCAAATATATTTGCCACGTATTTATTTGGTAACAGATCGATATCAAGGTCGTAGTGCTGCCCACCCCTCACTTAAAGGAACACTTCGAGGACGCGAACTGACAGAAAAAGGCACAGATTTTGTCAAAACTCWGGAGGGAAAAAACASTCTGCTCACAGAACAACAACTGTACAACACAGAAATGGAATGAAATTTGTCTTGTTTTGCTTTTTATTGAGAGAAATAGAGGTGAAGTGGAGGCAGTAGCCGACATGTATTCAGTAAAAGAGACTTATTTGGCCAAAAACCACATGAAGTATCTCTGCAGCCTTTGGTCACAGAGAGACAGTCATCATACAACTCATTTATAGACATATTTCTCTGTGTTTCAGTCTTTTATTCACAGAAATTAGTATTTTATTATGCAGAGCTGCCAGGCGAGCGCCGCTTCTGGTGGGGGAATAGATAGTGGCAGAATACAAACAAACAAGCCTTTTTTCATTTCTGTCTTAAATTAATTTTCTTTTTTGCTATCTGAAACAGAAAATGAAACTCAAATCATTTTTAAAATTTCGTTTATCCTTTTTTGACACTAAGAATGAAAAACACTTTGTATTTTAATTTCAGTATTTTAAAACAAAAATCAAATAATCACTTGTTTCTTGTTTTTTTAATACCCACTTCTAAAATGAAAATCCAATGACCAAAAGATACTCTGATAGATTTAGTACTTAAACATTACAGTGATGTTAGAAACACATTACTTTTATAACACAGCAAACAACCTGCTGTCTTATCATCCATGTTTATCTTACACACTCCTGATCAAAATCTTAAGACCAGTCAAAAAAGTGCAAGAATTTGCATTTTGCACTATTGGACCTTAAGAAGG
>NW_013952549.1:226498-227853 GCF_001266775.1 Austrofundulus limnaeus
ATTTGAACAAATACGCACAAAAACATCAAAATTAGCACAGAAGCAGTACTATATAACATTTTAGACACATTCTAGACAGTTTATCAGCTAAAAAAGTTAATTTTGGGGTAAGTTACTCTTTAATAGCYTCGTGTCTCCTTGCAGACAACCATGTTTCACTAAATTCAATGTTGCAGGATTCCTGCTTCATGAATATTAATATTTACCAAAGTTTGGGTCAGCTGTCTGCAGAGCAGAAATACATCCTTCAATGCCTCCCAAGCTTTCATCATTTCGCCATTTCACATACTAGAAAACGAAAATTAAAAATGCCAATGTTTTATATTGTTTTCATCATTATACAGCATGTAAAATGTTATGCAGCTTACCTGGGTGAGTATCGCATCGTACAGTTTGCACGCCTCATTACTGCTGGTGGACAGAGCAAGACCTTCGTCTTTCCATGCCTTTTAAATATGAAAATGCAAATATAAATGTACTGCATACCAATGCAAATATAAGTGTATCGCTACTAAATACTTTATCTTTCAAGTTATGAAAACAAGTTCAATTTAGAAACACATTTTTCCTCCCTCTGCTCCTACTTCTGTTTTTTTTTCCAGAGCGAAAGCAGAAACAAAYGAATCCCACCCGCCATTTTTAAACTTCCAGCTTCACTTTACTACAAAATAAATCAATAACTTCACAAAAACGACCTTTGTCAACTTCTTTACTTCATTAAATGAGGCCCCTGCCACTCACCTGACAGTCTCTGAAACTTGACGCGTTCATTGTTCAGCTTCACCTTTCACTTTCTCCAGCAACTTTTCCACGTCCGACACTTGACCTGTTGCTGCTGGGTTCAACCGGAAGTTGCCGATAGTTGTTCTTTTTCACAATAAGAGCACGAACGATTAAAAAAAGATACGTGTTTGTATTAAAGTGCTTAAATGAAAYGTATTGCCTTGGCTTTATGCAATGTGATGAGGAATACTGGCTGTACATGAAAGAAAACGTAATGCACTGTTATATGGATTTTATTTTATTAAATGACCTATTTTTGGGGGGTTAAAGGTCTTTTCCGCAGTTTCCCCCCCTTTTTATGTAACATTTTTCAAGAAACCAACTGTGTTACAAAGCGAGAAAAAAATTAAGAAAAATAATATTCCATGACCAGCCACTGGAAATACAAAAACCATTTCAATGAGAGTCAGCAGGCAGGGAAAGCAGATGTTTTTCTTTATTTTATCTGACAATTTTGTTCCATTTTCTTCTCGCCTAAGTCATTTAATCCACTGGTTCCCAAATTTTTTGTCTTCTAACCCACAAAATATCCATGGCAAAAACTTGTGACCCCAAATATTACTGGTCTGAGT
>NW_013952549.1:228281-230918 GCF_001266775.1 Austrofundulus limnaeus
CTTCAGGACCCCACCTTGATGTTTCGGGACCCCACTTTGGGTCCCGACCCCAACTTTGGGAAACACTGATTTAATCAACACAAAACTGAAAATAGTTTAAAACACTTTAGGAGCCCACAACTGGCAAAAATGTTTTTGTCTTCTTTCGGCTGTTCCCTCTTCAGGGGTCATTACAGCGAGACATCTTCCTCCATCTCTCTGTCTTCTGCATCCTTTGTCTTCACATAAACTACATCTGTCTACTCTTCAGCCTATAATCTCAGTCTGGCCTCTAACGTCTGATGATCTCTGATGCCTCCTCTTGCCTGTAGTCAGGTTGCAGAAACATCAGGTCTAGGAGAGAAACCCASACATCCCTCTCCCATTGACACTTTCAAGACTTTCATCAGAGGATTCATAATCCTTCTGAYGATCTTACTCCTAATTGTCTTCACTCTTGTCACTCCCATCTTCAGCTCTGTTTCTCCAAGTTTTGTCTGCCACCATCTCAAAACCATACAAAAATAAACATCAGTGCACATAAAAGAAAAACTGCATTGTTTTATTGCCATTTTCAGCATACATCCAACACCCCTATGCATTTTAGCTACATGAAGCATTTTACAATACAAGTCAATGTGTCAACAGAACAGTTTAAAAATTAGGATTCATTTTCTTTACATATAATACAATTTGCACACATGTTAATAAATATCAGTACAATCAAGTCAAACTTTTCACACACCATCTAAAACATCAGCCTTTAAAATTATGTAACTTTTTTTATCCACAGCTCATAAATATAGCCTCTTAGTTTTGTACAGTTCTCAAAAAAAAAAATCATACAAAATAATAGACTTTCGGATTAGATTACCCACTGGATAACCAATGATGCTCGATGCAAAATTTAGATTCCTTAAATCCCCATTTTAAATAATTAACTTTTTTATTTTTTGGTTGGGGGAGGGGGGCATGTTTTACAAAAATGTTTAGCAGAAAAGTAGTAAAAATGTTTAGTTCCAGTGGGATTCACAAAAGCGACAAAAACAAACTGAACTTAAAACAAAAAAACTGAATGTGGAGAACAAAACTTAGAAGGCATCTTCTTCAAAGAGACAGTATCACCACTGCTGTACACTGCTGTGTGATTGTTGTGTAGTGTGCGTATGGTGTAATATCACAGCATATCCACACAGAGAACATCCTGTGGCACGAAGTGAGTGAAATGAACTACACTGTTCTCCCTTTAAGAACTGTGATATAATGAGGTCACACCATTAATACTATTCTTTCCAAGATTTCTTTCTTTTTTTTTCGATCCCGCCTTCCATCGCGGGAGCCAACAAAAATCCAATATTGAACGAGTGTTTGTAAACTTCAACCGTCAACGTGATACGCAGAGACCCGGCGTTTTCAAAGTCCTGTGAAATGTTTAAAGAAATGTCAGGTCCTTCTACTGTACRTGCCTGCAAGCCACCTTCACAGACGCACAATGGCTTAGGAGTGCACAAGGGTTACGCACAAGTGGAAGATAATGAGATTCTGGGCACTCTCCTGTGAATGCATGAAGAAAACTGTTCATCTGTTAAAAGCAAATAAAGACAAATAGATAAAAAAAATCCAGAGATGATGGATTCTTAGTGTTGACTCACTGAACACTGTGGGAATAAAATATGAAGAAAAAAAAAAGCCTTTCGGGGCATATTTGTGGTTCATTAGGATGCTAAACTCCATTTTTCACAGGAAAGAAAGGCAGCTTCAGCAGAGGGTGTCGATCCTATAATCAGCCTGAAAATGTAGCTGTGGTTTTTCCACACCTCTGTAGCAGTCCTTTGTAGAAAAGAGGGAACCCTTTGCTGAAAGATGACTCGCCTTACACAGCTATACACACACACACAAAAAACACAGTATTCTTTACAATTCCTTTACATCAGCAGGACTGAACCGCATTCTTCCCTTTATATAATCAGAGTGAAGTCTTTACACTTTSTCCCAACAGCCCCTCTTACTTGAAAGGATCCACTTCAAGGCTGGGATGATAAAGTTGTGAATTTGTACTCTCCTCTCCTCCCACACAGAGGGAGAGGAACAAAATTGCAAAGTGATTAACTTGACTGCCTTTAGGCAGAGGATATGTAAACGCTGCAGACTGCTTCAGTGTCAGAGGCAGCTACGGTGTGTGTGTGTGTGTGTTGTGTAGGAAGGATATTTACACATTCACTGCTGTAGGTGTGACAGTTTTAGACTAACTGCTTGCATCCCTGTTTAGAAGAAAAGTCAGAAAAAGAAAAGAGTGCAAGGCTGACAATGCCTTTGAGAAGTAAAATCCCCCTTTTCCCTAAAACTTAATGAGCAGTTCTAACGCTCTTATTAGGCCCAGTTAAGATTAAATCCTTTCGAGAGCATGACAGCCTCCAGGTCCTTGTCTTCCTCCTTCTCCCGGAGTCTCTGTTCTTCCAGGAGGGCGACGAGGGCATCGCGCTGCTCCACCACCTCCAACATCTCGTTCAGGATCTGCTTTTCTTGAGCAAGCTCCTTCTCAGTTTTCAAATGGTCTGACCAAAACAAAACAGAATCAAGTTAGCGTACAAATGTATGGAGGACTGGAACTGACATGATTAGAAATAAAAGCAGAAATATATAAATGGACCAATAAAT
>NW_013952549.1:234439-236940 GCF_001266775.1 Austrofundulus limnaeus
GAAAAAAAATTTCTCAAGTAAAGTACAGATAACCAAAATTTCTACTTAAGTACAGTAACAAAGTATTTGTACTTAGTTACTTTACAACTCTGCTTTTAAGGATCTGCAGGAACGCTGCGGTCCCTCCACGTACTTCAAATAATACAATTTATTGACAAGAAGCATTGTTACAACAAAAAAATAATCTACCAAACACAAATGTCCTTWCTTTTTGTGCTAAGCCTATTTATCGATCCTAGTCGTGATCAAAGTGGTGTACTTACAATATCATGAGCTCTGACTCATAGCGGACCAGAGCGTTCTTCTCCTGCACCAGCTTGAACCACTCTTGCATTAGTTTGGGGTCGTCCTTCTTCCCCATTCCTGGAGGAGAGGAGGAAGCACAGAGCAGAAGTGAGAACCGTGCGAGACGACAGGGACGACACACAGGAACAAGGGCCGACACGAACTCAAGGACAGCCAAGCCAGGAGGCCCTTGTCGAGGGAACGGTGGGGTGGAAGAACGAGCTCGACACCAACGTGCTCAGTCGTGCCATCCGTGCTTAGAGACGGCACGCGGGAGRTGGTGTGGAGCTACTGCCTTCGATATTAGCAAGTGCACACATAAATACACGAAACCAGCATTCACACACAGACAAACAGAAAAAAAAACCCTGTTGTTGCAAAGTTGAGTTTGTGTTACCCAGTTTGGCCTGTGACATAGCTACTCAATAAGAGCAGCTACCTCCTCCTATCCAGTTATTTTTACGTTTCGCATCATTTTTAGGAGGGGTTAAAAAGAAAAGCACTCAAATCAGCAGTTAAGACATTACAGAGAAATAAACCCAAGGAGCTACAAAAACTCTTTATCCCCCTTTTTTCCCCACATATCAACCCACCAGCAGAAACAAAATCCATTTAGATCGTATTAATGGGTAGCACTTTGAGAGTAAAAAAAAAAAAGAATAAATGTTGCTATGTTTTACACAAATTCAATTACATGGTGAAATATTCATGAAATGATTCATCTTAAGTCCGCCTCAGGAAAAAAAAAAGGAATGGTCAGTTCCACTGGCATCATGCACCGCAGTCAGAACAGCTACATACTTCTGCATTTCCCTCTTTGCTCTGCAGGGAGGAGCAGTCTYTGCAGCATGCTTCCAGAAATCTGATGTTGGCCGTGATGCTTCCCAACACAGACACAATGAAGYCTTTCCATTTATCTGACTGCAGCAGGTGGAGCCAAGCGCTTTCAACGAAACACCACAAGGCAAACCATGATGCAGTGTGACGTACTTAGCTGGGGAAGAGGAGGCTCTAGCAAAATAAAAAAGGAAATGCATTGTGCACAAACGAACTGCACAGCTGGGGTCTCCAGGAATGACTTGTGCGATTGACAGAAAATGAATAGAGATAGACAAAACTGAAGAGCTGTTCACACTGCAGAGCAGTGCATCGTGCCAATAAAAGAACTACTCCCAAAAACCGAGACTTTTCAATCTTATTACTCTTCTCTTGAACCTTAGTGCTTTAACTTGTTTCAACGCTACCGGCACTTAGCCCAAAGCATCAAAGCAAAAATTGGGTACACAACAACAAAAACTGAACTATCCTAAAACAAAAACAAAATAAAAAAAAGGAAGAGATTTCGTAGAAAAACAAAGACGTTTCTTCACACAGATCAGAAGYCCAGGCAGAGTTTCAACTCAGAGTTGTTAGATACAGAGACAAACGAGACGATGCATTAATTTTTAAGACTGCTGTGCAGTAGGATCTGAATATTTCAAACAAAATGTCACACCATGCAAGTTCCCTGCTCCGAAAGTACAAACTTGCCCATGTGTGGCCAGGCCTCAGTTAATGATGATTCAGTTTTATTAGCGGTTTATGATTATGTACAAATGAAAAAAAGAATTCATATGCAGTAAATTTAGGAAGGGTATTTTTCCAAAAGCATACGGCACAAAAGCATACAGCAGTGCTGTTTTCTGACACATTTAGCCAAAAATAAAAATAAAAACACATGCTGTGAATTGAAAACATGGCCAAGTAGTTTCCCCTGTATTTGACTGCAGCTATGCTAAATTTAAAGGATTTACGATTTTTCAACCTTTATTTTATTTGAGAATTTTAGTTTGCAATAAAGCTTCAACATACAATTTGTGAATTAGTATTAATTCTGATGCTAGCATTTGGTGTATCGACTACAGTATATAACCTATATGATTTAAACATGATCTCTCTTTACAAACTMAAATAGTCAAGCTAAAACAAAAAGATTAGCTTAAAAGTGTGCTATTTTAGCTTACCATAGAGAATTAGACGGATTGCAACTAGCAGCAAACAGACTCTAACATAAATTATTAATATTATATTAGCTAAGTACTTTTTTGTATTAGCTTTAGGTGGTCTCAGATACAGTATCCACTGATGAGTAGCAGACTTGCAAAAAAATTTGAATGAGCATCTTAGGTAAGATCTGAAATTCAAAAGCTAAAAGTTTATACCTGCAATTATATACA
>NW_013952549.1:238231-239914 GCF_001266775.1 Austrofundulus limnaeus
CTGGTAGGGATGGGACTAAGGTTAACAGGCGAAAATTTCATGTCATTAGCACYTCTAGTAATATATTTACTGAGAAAAATGGTGATGTGTTCAGTACTTATTTTACCCGCTGTATATACCTGACATATACCTTAGTCCTGTATGGTATATTTTAGAAAGCATTAAAAGAGTTTGGGGGAAATCTACAAAGCCTGGTAGGGATGGGACTAAGGTTAACAGGCGAAAGGTGGTAGTCCAGTTCTGGAGATCTTTACGGCTGATGAGGGAACCTGGCAGGGTTGTGTTACCTTCAGAGGACCAGCAAGGGCAGAGGGAGAGCGGTCTTCGGCGAGGCATCCCCACTAAGGGCTCAACTTCCATAAGACAGAGGAAATAATATGAAGGAGTGATGTGGGCGGGTGCAGAGGTCAGGTAGAAAAGATCAAGAGGAAATAATGCAGGTGAAAAAGCAGAGACATCACAAAGGGGAGGAACAAGAAGGGTATGGTTCAGAAAAAATATATGAGGAAAGTCAACAGACAGTAGCACAGTGATAAGGAGAAGGCCAAAACCTTGAAGAAAAAAAGCTGGGAGAGATAAGCTGTGTGGTGGGAGAAATGAAAAAGAGCTAAAAACATAGAAACAAGTGAAAAAAACAGATAATCTTGAAAACAGAAYGAAAAAAATACTGCTGTTTGATCTTGCATTTGTGTTTCCGCTGATAAACTTCAATTAGTTAACAGCTACCTGTCAGTTATGAAATGGGCAGAGCCCAAACATATGGGCACTGTTTTTCAAAGAACGCAACATGATTTCATGCCATTATTACAGCCATTACTGTTCACCAAGAGATCCATCTCACTCTCACACACAGATAATGGCTTTGTCTTTAAAGAGCCTCTCCGAGTAAACACTACGTGAACATGTCGAGACCACCCGGCTTAATTTGTTGCCTGTAAGGAGACTTTTGAAGTTTAGCCACTTTTGAAGTGCAAATTAAGATTTATTTTTCTAATTTGCTCGCACAGAAAAGATTTTATAAAAAGAAAAAAAAAACACACGAAGATCATAAGCAAGAGAGGCTCTCTTACTAAAACCCAAATTAATGAATGTAAAATATGTGGAGCACAGATAACTTTAAAGGAAAACAGGCACTTCAGGTAGAATGTTTATTATAGATATATTATGTAGTAACTCATGTAAGGTGGAAAGGCTGTTGTCACCTTASAGTGAGAAGGCTTTTCTATATGGAATTTGCGTATTGTCTCAGTGAACACATGGGTAAATTAATCGTACGATAAATTTAAATKAAGCCAATTTTCATTTGCCTGCTTGTTTYCTTTGTGTCTCCCTCTTTTCTACTCCTTGGATTCGCCAAGACGTGTTTATTTTCATACTACGTAAATTTCTTAAACATTGCAAGCAGCGTGCAGGTGATRCATAAAGAATAAATTTTGCTGGCTTGGATAGAAATGGGTAGCAATAYTACAGCTTCAGTAGCTGTTGTGTTTTATTTTCACAAACTCTGCTYCAGGTCCATCCATAATTTTACGTAAATTTCGTAAATACCGCAGTTTTTTTATGAAGCCTGAGGGAGACACATACAGAATAAATTGCGTCGGTTGGATAGTAGGGCTGTGTATTGGCAAGAATTTGGCGATACGATACATATCATGACAGAGGGGTCACGATACGATATATCCC
>NW_013952549.1:240432-244688 GCF_001266775.1 Austrofundulus limnaeus
TTCTTACACCCCTATTGGATAGAGGAGGTGGGAAGCGATTTTATATCTTCAGCAGATGTTGGTGTGTGCTGTTTTCCCAATCTCTGATCCAGGTCAGTTCGTAACCTTTTTTTTATGTACATAAATGTCATAAACTTCCCTAACCTTCGTAAGTGAGACAGCAGGTGTCATTATATCAGTTTAAAATGATCTCCAAACAATATTATTGTTTATCGCGATAATTTCTGAGACAATTTATYGTCCAGCAAAATCTATTATTGTTAATGGCCTAAGCACTGTTTTTTTGGGTACTCTAACTTCCTCCCACAGTCCAGTACTTTCGATGTTAGGTTGGTAACTCTAAACTGTGAGWAACTGAATGATTGTTTGTCTCGTTGCTCTCTATGCGGCTCTGTGATGGACTTGCGACCGGTCCAGGGTGTCCCCCCCCACCCCCACCCCGCCTCTCGCACAGCGACTGCTGTAGATAGAAACCGGCTCTCAAAGGAAAAGCAGGTAAAGAAAATGGATGGATGGACGTAACAGGTCTTGAAGTGACAAATGGGAGAATGAGACAAGGTTTTCAGGCTGGAGGGCAAAAGGGTTTGGGGAGAGTGAAATGCTGGATAATTGCAACAAGGGACTATCACAGTGAGAAAGAACAGGGAAAGCTGCAGTTTAAAATATTTATTTTAGAGCTTGTAGTCCTAATCATTTTTTAATGGCTTCCACAAATCATGTAAAAATTTATTTGAAATGCATCATGTACTCAATGAATCTTTAACTATAAAGGAGTAATTAACTTAGGAGATTCAGTTTTTATGGTAAATTACATGTAAGTAGCAGAGTCTAAAGGAGAAAATAATCTGTTTTTGTTTTACCTGAAGGGCTTAAATATAACAAGACTTATAAAAGAACACAACGCCTTACAGCTAGTGTTAAAGTCCAGGAGGTATTATTTATCACTCAGACAAATGAGCTAAAATCCTCCCCTGTAATGCTGAAAATGCTACACTCAATCTATTCTTTTAACATTAAAATATAGGGAGACACAGAGAGGAAGATCAGAAAAAATACAGGAAAACAATGTAGATTCAAGTTTACTGAATATTATACCATCAAACATTAAAGTTCTATATTCTAATCAGGTTATCCAGTGAAGATCTTTGAAGTGCTCGTTTTAAAGTCAGTTCTCCACAAACTCGACCATCCTGATGAGCGGCAGCCACCGGTGAGACGAAACCCTGCAGATCCTGCTCAAACATGAGAAAAACACAACCTTTTCTTGCCTCTTGCTGAGAGATCCCACTGACACGGACTTAAAACTATTGGCCCCTAACAAAACACCGCTGAATTCACAACAGGCACGAGGAGGAAAAAAAAAGAGGAATTCCGAACGCCGCATGACATCCCACCCAGACACAACAAACAAAGCTACCATTTACCCACAGCAGTTCACACACCAGTGCTACGGTTAGAGGGTCGCCTGCAATACTGACCTGTTAGCACACAAACACACACTCTGGGATTAATGCAACTGAGCAGGTATGAGAGAACCAGTTGGGACTATAATGCAGAACTACAGAAGAACAGAGTTCAGAGTTGAAGCTAAGAGCCGGGTCAGAAGTTTAGAAAGAGTCAGTCCACGAGAAGTTACACAAAACTTTCACAGTGTGTGTGTGTGAGTAACCATATCACATTATTATATCAATCCAAACCGTTAGTAAAGGTACAAATATATAAAAACCTCTTTGTAAGATGGTTTAGTGTTTTTTTCATTAGATTATGTTAATTAGTATTACCATATGGGTTACTTTTGTTTAAATCTTTTTAAGATCAAAATCAACYTGTTAGTCCACCTCAACATAGATTGTTTTTTGTTTTTACAAACCTGCCTGTGGAATTAGGAGCATCAAAATAAAACTTTCACATTTTTCCTACTTTATACAAATAATGTTAATTAAATAGAGTAAAACATGCATCTGATAGARACACCTTTCAGTTCCATATTAAATCATGTGTTTATCAGTGGTGCAGGTCTAATAGTGTGTTTGGATGGTAAAGTGTTGTAGAACAGAGGAACACGCTGTATTGTGTATGTCTGTAGTCAATTCTGATGCTTTCATTACACAGAACACTGACTTCATCGGTAAATAAAATAAAATAAAGTGCATATCTGAAATACTAAATGAAAACAAAAACCAATTTTGCTTAGCATAACCTAAAAAYAAACCCAACATTAAAAATTTAAATATGATAAAATTGTGTTTTCATTGCACTGTTGTGTGAGAAGTCCTTTTTTTGAGTCTTAAAAACAAGAACATACATTTCTCAAGCTGCTCGTCAATTTAAATGTTTTTTATTTGTGAATTTAGAGAGATCAAATATACAATAACAGTGTGTCTGATCTCTGTTTGAGATAAATACTACCTCAAACAGAAACGCAGCAAGGTGGAGGTGGAGGTGGTGGGGTGGAGAATGAAGGAGAATGAAAGAGGGAGTTTAAGGAGCAGCAACTAAAAGTCAGCCTCTCAGCCAACCAATAAAGGTAGATACTGTATGAGGGGGACAAAGCTCAAGTAGTAAAACAAGTGGTGAAGGGAGAGATTGGGTTAGCCATTAGGTTAGTTTTAAAGCGACAGATTTGAAATACATACCGCCCAGATGCATGTCCAGGATTTCACTGTAATTAGAATCTCCCCAATAGTCTATAATGACAGGGATATATTAGAGATAGGAGTTATCAAACTGGGCATACAAACACACACACACACACACACACCAACGTCTCCAACAACAGCATGTCATGCACGGGTTTGCAAACACACACAGACACACTGTAGCAGCACTCAGAACAAAGAGAGTCCACTGGTACTCGCCACAGTGTGTASTGTAATTCATTCAACATGTCACTGCATTTCCAATTAATAGGAGTCTGTTGCATAGATTTGCTGTGCTCATGTTCACTGGGCTTAAAGTGTGTCGATTAAACTGTGTTATAGTTACTGTGGGTTTAATTAAACAAAGCTGATTTTGGCAAAGTTCGTTTAGACAGTGAAAATTTATTTATTTTTTTTACGTATGTACAACCAAATCTAAAGCTGTTGAGAGATAGGGATRCAGCAGAACTGCTGTTGTGCATTTTAAAGGCACCATGAAAAAAAAAGATAAATTGTCTACATAGAAAACAAATCTTCATTATTTCATTTAAAGGAGACATGTCATGCTTTTAAATCCTTCTTTTTCACATTTTAATCTTTCAGTTGGGATCTTTATAAAGTGGAACTGCAATACTGTGGTCTGCAGTCCTCCTTATTGTAGCTCCCCAAGCCCCGCCCCTTTTCTGAGGTGCATCTCAAATCAACACATTTTGAGGCTGTCTCTTTCAATCTAAACTAGGCACGTCACACCCTGCCCCCCTCCAGCCTCCAAAGTGGTCCGCTGAACCTTGAGAGGGGTTTACAGTTGTATAGTGGCGCAGGAACTTTATAATTCTTTTACTAATTAAACAATGTCAACAATGGAGCCACTGACGAGGAGCCAGAGGAGAATGAAGACCACCAAATTTTAGTTGGTGAGTCCATAACTTCCTACTACGTTTTCCTAATTACTAGACACTTTTTAAAATATTTATGTCTATACAGACATACCTGACATGTTTCGACGTGTACTTCTGTCTTCATCAGAGGTATCCACTGCTGGACACCTCTGTATAGACATAAATTTTTTTTAAAAAGTGTCTAGTAATTAGGAAAACGTAGTAGATTGATTTTATAGACACAATGGGCCTCATGCAAGAACATGTTCATATTCTTATCCTAAATTTCTCTTACTTTTGTTCGTACAAAGGGTTCGTACGAACATGTCACGTCAGATTCAACAAACTCTTCTATCTTCCTGAAAAGTGTGTAAATGAGCTGCGTAAACATGATGAATTACACCTGTTCCTATCTAGCTGCTTGTGCACGAGGAGGTTATTTACATAATCACCACTCTAAAAACATCATATAAGGCTACGTTTCCTGCCCCACATACCAGGAAGTGTCCATTCATGAGTGACAGAGCAAAGTAAAAAAGAAGAACTTTACGAGATTGGAGATTGACGTCCTGCGCTCAGAGATCCAGAAAAGAAAATCTGTTCTTTTTAGCAGCGTCATGTGGAATTAAGTGAGCTGCTTAAAGGAATGAAACGTTGACTGCTGTTAATGTCGTGTTTCCTGTGAGTCGTTACAGTCACAGAAATAAAAGTCTAAATCATATTCATCTCTCTCTAGTCC
>NW_013952549.1:245016-253391 GCF_001266775.1 Austrofundulus limnaeus
GGACACTTCCTGATATCAGAGGCAGGAAACATAGCCTTATGTGGTGTATTTTGGGGTGGTAATTATGCTAATCTCTTCTCGCATGTACGAGCAGCTAGACACAAAAAGATGGAATTTACGCAGCTCATTTACACACTTTTCAGGAAGATAGAAGAGTTTGTTGAATTTGACGTGTACAAAAGTAAGAGAAATTTAGGATAAGAATACGAACATGTTCTTGCATGAGGCCAAATGAACTTTATTAGAGTCCATAACTTATTTGGCAGTTTTGTCACAAAAACCTATAATTGTAAATCAGAAACATAATAGTTCAGAAAATGTCATAGAAAATACAGAAAACTGAACAGGTTGAAAAATATGACCCAAACAGAATACAAAGATATCCCTGCAGCACTGGGAGAAACTAAATTTTAATTTTCTGCACTGCTAGAGACTCCAAGTACATAACAGAATGTCTTTAACAGCTAAAAAAGTGGATTTCACATGATATGTCTCCTTTAACCACAGCAGATATCTGCACCAAATGCTCTAATCCTTCAAATCAGTTTAAACTGGATGTCTTTCATTCATGCTGCATGTTAAGATTAKAAGATGATCTGAATGCTGATCAGAGTACAGAAACTCTCCTCATTGAGAGGCGGCCAAACGGACAACACACATCCAGAACGAGCACACACACAGATCTATGTCRGGACACACAATCTCCTGGTCGCATGCAGCTCGGAGCCGACAATGGCAAACATGTGATGAACAAACACAGATCGACATGTTCGGAAATGGAGAACTGTTGCAGTGTGTCACCACAGATGGAGCCTACATGATAGTGTACAAACGGCAACTTCAGTAAATCTAATACCTGATCTTCTTTTGTGCTGTTTGGGTAATGTATAAGTACCTTTATACAATCCTTTAAGAGAGTAGAGTAGTAAACAAGTTAAAACACTTGAATATTAAAACCATGGGTAGGAAAAATGATTTTTGACTGGTAAAAAAGTGACRAATTCAAAATAATGTAGAAGCCATAATGGATGCATAAGCAAGGTAGATTATTATTTTAATATAAAGTAAGCTAAGATGGAATAAAAAAGAACACATTAAATTATACTGCTCTTTAATAAATGTTTCTCCTACAATTGTACAAGGGGGGCAGTAAGCCCCACCCAACAAAGCTGACTGCCCCGCCTAACAACCCCCACCCCATCTATAAAGCTGAGGGGTTGTATTAAATAGGGGTGTAAATTTTAAAAGCTTTTTTTTCTAATACACCACCACAATAAGTTTCAATATTTCCTCTAAAGGCCCTGTCACACTATAACATTTTAGACAACTTTTGCCAACTTTTGAAAATTTTAAAGACATCTACATTGAAGATGGAATTAAAAAAGGCGTGCACATACTGTAATGCTAACAAATTGATCATTTATATAACTTTTATTAGTAATTTAAACAAAAAACAAATCTCATAAGTTGGCATAAGTTGCCTAAAATGTTATAGTGTGACAGGGCCATTATAAAACTGAAAAAATAGTTTTGTTGGGGATAAATCCTGCTAATTTCTCCCTCCCTTCCACTGCACRTTATGCAGAGCGAAGCATTAACAACAAATGTGGTTGTATTTTTAACACTGGAGTCAGAAAAGGGAAACTTTTTAATTTTTTTTTATTTTTATTTTTTTTATAAAAGTCGTGGTTGCTCGCTTACTCATAAGTCCATCTTTATAATTTAACAATTAGCTTCGGCTCTGGGAGGGCAGCAGATCATTTCATTTGCTTCACCACACTTACATTGCAGATTTCTGAAATTGGTTTACGATTAGACATACAGTATTAGTTATTTAYGTGAGAAACATATATGATTCAACTAATTAAACTGCAGAATTTTTCATGTTCAATTGTTTTTATTTATAAAAAGCTGCAGACTCTTTAATTATTTTCAAAAATACTAGTATGGTTTCTGCTGTCGATCATCACCCTCCCAAACCAATACTTTAGGGAAAACACTGGTAAATAATTTATTCTTGAAYGTACATTGTCTGTTATAGTCACTTGTCATTATAGCATAATTACTTAGAATAAATAGCTATTTTCTGCAAACAAATCTACAGCTTAAATATGAGTTGCTAGAACTGAATAGAGTCTAAATGCAGACGGTGRTTTCAGCACAGCCCGATTCAATACWAAGGACCAGTTTCTGCAGGGTTACATAACCATGTACWGTATATGACTGTTATTCTCTTTGGAGTTCTTTAAAAAAAAACTCATCTCATAATCACATAAATATAAAATGTGATCTTAAGAGAGGAGTCACCGGTGAGCAGCTGCCTGAAGATTAAACTGTCATGAACAAATCACTTTTAAATTTTAATAAATGGCAAATTATTAAACTTGCAACACCCATTAGTCTGCTTCATTTGGATGTCATGTCTAATTTGCAGCAATATTTATTATTATTATTATTTCCTTTATTTAACCAGGAAAGTCCCATTGAGATTAAAAACCTCTTTTTCAAATGAGTCCTGAAAATAGTGAAGAAGGGCCACATTGATTAAAAAAAAAAAACAACAAATAACGCAAGTTTTTACCTGCTTCTCCTCTTAGAGCTTTCTCCACAGCCACGCCTCTCTCCTCCAGCTGCCTCTGCTTCTCCTCTACCTGCTCCAACTGTCTCTGAATGATCTGGACAGACGAGGATTTGGATCAATGATGACYCAAACCAATGCTCGGAGGCACATATTAACAAAATAACATTATTTTCAATGTAAACCTTTTTATATAGGAGTATTCAAAACAATCAAAGTTTACAACCATTTAGAGTTGGTTTGCTCCAACTGACGCACCAGTTTACTCTCAATAAATAAAAATGCCCTCTGCAGCAAAACAGCTAATAACGACAACTATAATGATGATTTGAAGCCTGCTCTCATGGGCTTTTCATGGTTTCCCTCCCTGGATCAACATCACACCTCACCGCTATTGGCAGTGGATGCATAAGGGAGTGAAAAGCAATGCAGCCTCTACATTGCTATATACATAATCATAAACGTCAAATGTAATTCAATGATCTGTTTTAAAGCATGGATCCACTTTATGAATGTGACACGAGGCAGCAAAGTGTGYGAAAGGAGTCAGCAGAAGCGGCAGGTGCAGCGAGCCGAAATGCCTGCACTGACACTTCGGCCAACCTTTAAATTACTGAAGCGAGTTTTATTCTTTTATAAGTAGTTGACACTTTTAAAAAACAAGAAATCAATAGTGTTGACAATTCACAAAACAGAGCGTGAGGGGTAACTTTAAAGGGATCCCCAGTTAGTTGTAACATTACGACTTTGATAAAAATATATATTTAACTGTAAAATAAAGACTGTAAAAATTCTGTAGGCTGTTTAGTTTTTATAATTTTTAAACTAAAAGTTTAAAAATATATTACACGGATGGGGCCATTTTATTTACATGCAAAGCATTCTGGGTAAATGATGACATGGATAGGTCCTCGGTGCAAGACTGYTAGCGAGCTATATCCACCCTGAAGGTTAATCTTGGACAATATCTGATGATCGTCTCTTTTAAATGAAACCAGAGAGCGTTGACAGAGAGGAGAAGGTAGAAATGACTCAGCCTGGAACTGAAAATATAGATGGAGGACAACAGAGCTGCTTCATGGAAGAAGAACCTCAGCTTAGCCTGTTAGCTTTAGCAGTAGCCCTGAAAATATGGATGGAGGACCTCAGTTTAGCTTGTTTGTCGCGCTAACGCTGAGCTAATACATATAAGGCAATATAGCGTTAGTGCTAGCGCAAAGGCTAACAGGCTCAGCTGAGGTTCTTCTTCAAGCAGCTCTGTTGTCCTCCATCCATATTTTCAGTTVCAGGCTGAGTCATTTCTACCTTCTCCTCTCTGTCAACGCACTCTGGTTTCATTGAAAAGAGTCGATCGTCAGATATTGTCCAAGATTAACCTTCAGGGTGGATATAGCTCGCTAGCATCCTCGCACCGACGACCTATTTGATGTCATCATTTACCCAGAATGCTTTGCGTGTAAATAAAATGGCTTTGTCCGTGTTGAAATATATATTTTTTAAATTCACAAAACTAAACAGCCTAGAGTATTTTTACGGTCTTTATTTTACAGTTAAAATATATGTTTATCAAATAAAGTCTAATGTTACAACTAATCATAGATCCCTTTAAAGATGCGTTAACAAACTGACGAAGAGGTGAAGCAGGACTTCAGTTCATCTGTGACTCGTAGAAATCGGAGGTGAAAGTACGGTTTGGTTCTATATCCATGGAAAAGACATGGAAATCAGGCCAGCAAACAACCGCCCCAGGAGAAGAGACAGCAGAGTGCTGAGTCAGCGGCCCGGGGGGCCTGACTGCACTTACAGCCTCAATCCCAGAGATGTTCTTTAACAAAGAGAGCAGCTGGCCTCGGTCCAAAAGAGCTGAATCAAATAGATGTGACCATATGGTGTAAAGCTACAAAATAACAGTGACAGCAATAATATGTCTACATAAAAAAACCTCTCAAATCAAGTCATAAAAACCGGCTCCCGTCGGTCTCTTTACCTGGGCTCTATGAAGCCTTTTGAGCTCCTCCTGCTTCGCTTGCCGCCGCGCAGCTTTCTGTACTCGCCGCGTGAGTTTGGCATTCAGCTCTTCCTCTGTGTAGGTTTTCTGATGAAACAACAAAAAAAAAGTTGAAGCCAGAGGAATCTCATCATCCAGCTGCTTGATTTGGAAAACCACCTCTATAGGACCTTGGCTCTTCAGAAAAACTTGACACAAGAGGAGAGGAAATAGGAAAACCAGCTAGTCTGTAATCTACATAGAAATATTTAGGCTTTTACCACACAATCCACGACGGGTTTTACTGGCTTTTAAATACAATTCCAGTGATATTAGCATAAAACATTTTGGAATATGCTGACATTAYGCATTTTAACGTCCTCATTTACATAACCTTTACTTCATGATGAACAACTTAATATCTGGCCAGAGTTCCTACGAACAAAGAGACATTCTTCCTGTCATGAGCCGTGAAACTGTCCAACGCTGGTAAAAACGAGAAGAAATAAGTAAAAGAACCAATGCAAAACCAGCTCTTCCAGCTCACTGGAGTAAACTAGTGCCACAGTGGCAGATTAATGTGATAGCAATCGGAAAGAAACAGCCCATTGGATCACAGAGATTCAGAGGTATCAGAGGGACCAGAAAAGTGAGTGCTTTCAGAGATTTAAGAGCGTGAACAACCAGCAGTGAGTCAKCGGGTATTAGTTTACGGCCAGGCCTTCACAAGATGTTATGACAGTAAACTGGCACGTGGGTCAAGAGGACGGAGAGGGGCGGGGTCTCTGCAGTCACTAAGTGGGAGTTTCAGGTTTTGTGGGAGGAGTTTGTTAAAGACGTCACGTGATTGGTTGGATCGACTATTTTGGGTTGGGTTTGAAGAAGACTGGATGAATGGTGAACAGCTGAGAGGACGTGTAGTTCCATCGAAACAGCCAGAAAGAACCAAGATTTTTAAATATAAATATTAATTTTAGTCGTAACTCGAGACAGGAAGATGCTAGCTGCGCAGAACTTGAAAGTCGTACGTTGGGGGACGTGTAACAGTTCGGCTCAGTTAAAACAGAACAAACCCGCATAGAAAAAAGTTTCTGCTTTTTGAATATGATAAACTTAATCAGAACCCAAGGCAGGAAGATGCTAGTCACACTAAATTTGATGTCAATAAATTATATTTTAAACTACAAATATATAGTCAATAAATTATATTGCATGTTCACAAGTTTAATAATACATTGTTTCATCTGTTAAAGGCACAGTGTGTAGGATTTTGTCAATTCTTTTAGCCAAAATTGAGACAATCACTAATGACAATAATAAAAAAACATGTTAATCATTGCAGACAAAGACCTTGTTTTATTATTTTTACCTTATAAAAAGCTGTTTATATCTCAATGGTCACGGGTCGCCASTACAGGCAGCCGCCATCTTGCACCGCCATCTTGTCTACGAAGGCTCATGAAGGACAAACTGCGGTGGCGGCGTCAAAAACGGTTTTAGTTGTAATACTATAAATGTAATATTTGTTGTCTGTCATTGTAGCTGGGATAATTTTACTTATTAAAGCTCATAATCTTACCACTTGAAACATCACTAGCCCTGAAGCTGCTGGTAGACATCGCGGTTGGAATTATCAAAGGTTTTTGACACMTGAGAGACACCGTAGCAACTCCTTTGTGTTTGGAAGCGGGGGGTGGGGGTGGGGGAGGACCAGGGAGGATGATTCAACCACTCAACCACTAGATGTTGCTGAAAACAACAAATCCTACACACTGTGCCTTTAACTTACCCCACGATACAATCAAACCCACCTACGTATTATGGTTTTGCCAAACTCCACCCACTCAAGAACCTGCCTTTCATTTTATTTGTGATTTGTATTCTTTTGTTGTACACAGAATTTGCTTTGTTTTTAAATGAAATTAATGACTAAATACGATTAAGCAAAAAAAAAAAATTGGCAGCCTCCATCCTATATTCAAAACTCTGCCGGTCTTAGTTAGGACAAACTCCRTCCACGCAAACAAGAATCTCTCCCCATGCACTGCAGAGACCCCTGGCTTGAGAAAGCGAGGTGAAAATCAAGGTGGGTGAGGTGGAGGTATCAACGTGTAACRTATGTAATACTACCTTTGTGGCGTACGATCTCTTGAACGCCAGTGCGTGAGGAACATAAACAGACTTGGTGAAGTCAAAACATAAAAAAAGGGAGGGGGGAAGACAAACACAATACAGATGATATGATTAAATGGGTTAATGATTGCGTTAAACAGGTCATAAATAAAACCACAAATGTAAAACAGCGAGTTACATTTTAGCGGGTAAAAAAAAATCAAAACAGGCAATGTTAATATCCCACAAAAGAAATAAAAGACTGGAACACATTCATATTATTTCTAAACTAGTCAAACTACAACATGAAACAAATCATCACGGATGATGAAGCGTGTTATTTCCAGTGCTACGTCTAMAATCTCTCAGATCTAATACACACAATTACAGAAAGGAAAGACTGTCACCAAGACAGTGGCTACAAACTAGAATGATTCCAGTGAGATCTCATTGAATTCCTTGAGGCCTCGGAGGCACGATAAAGCTTTAATCTGCRTTTAATGGGGCTGTATGAAGTCAGAATTTAGATTACTATTCAGAAAGAATCAGAACGTCGATTCTTTCTTCATACATGTCGTCACAGTAAAGGAAACTAAATGGGAGCACGTCTTTAGTTTTACAATGAATAACAAATTTGTGCCTCTGGCACTGAACTGAGCTGCATCTAAAACCACCAGGGACAGAAAAAAACAACTAAACACAAACAAAGACACATGGCCTGAGCACCAGCGAGGAGAATAATTTTGAATTTCAGAACAATATGAATGCAAATAGACTCAAATTAAAGAGCTTCATTATAAAACACAGGGTTGTGTGTGCTAAATGCCTGCACAGACCTGATGTGATCTAAGCAGCAAGTTTATGGACTAAATTCAGCTTTTGGCAGAACTGACTTGTTAATTTTTCTTCAAACAAACAGCATTAAAAGCTGATGTAACGCTGGGTTTATTCGAAATTCAAAATCATTCTGCTGCTGCAATACCTCCTCGTTGTCTTTTTCCTTCTCTCGGTCCTTTTCTTGCACCCTTTCATTACGGTTCTCTTTAAGCTTTATTTTCTTTAACTCTCGCCTCTCTTTTTCCAGTTTCTCCTCCTTTATTGCTTCTTTCTGCAAGCCTGATACTAGGTCAAAGATGTCCATATGCAGCTAGGAGTGAAAGAAATCATATTAAGATAAAATGTTTGAATGAGTTTGAATAAGATAAAACTGGAGCAACGGGTGTGAAGATGACATAGATGACCTCTAAAAAACCCGCTGGGAAATGTTTCATAAACTGAGAAAAGCTCAGTGTTTAAATTTAAATGCATGAACACATCTTCTGCACAAACATTTCCCCAGAAGAACTGTTTGGCCTAAGAGTCTCCTGGGTAGCTAAGAAACTCACGTCTAAATAAACTAATGTAAAAAGAAAAAGATGGTTTAAAACCACCAGTGATAAGATTTAAAAAATGGTACGGCCCATTCTTTGGTATTTTATTTATTTTATAAAGTTTATTCATTTAAAGTTCTTATGAACGTGTTTTATGATTTTTTATAGTTTTTAGAGTTGTGCTTGATGTGCAGTTTTGTACAGTATATTACGTCTAATGAGCCAAAGACAGTTTTCCACTACGGTGGACATTAAAGTTCTATTCTATTCTATTCTATTCTATTCTATTCTATTCTATTCTATTCTATTCTATTCTATTCTATTCTAT
>NW_013952549.1:253771-263242 GCF_001266775.1 Austrofundulus limnaeus
AAAAAAAAAAAAAAAAAACAGAATGAACCATACACAGATTTTAAAAGCTGTAAATGTTTAAAAAGTTCAATATTTTCAAAGTTGCTGTCCTGAGAAGCTGGTTCTCATTGAATGTTTTTCAGATTAAAAGAATTTAGTTTTTAGCAATGCATGTTTAAATTTCTAAAAACAAAAACAGTTGTTTGTCTSTTTTATGCCCTTTACTCACATCGGCCTTTGATTTCTGGGATGACCTCTCCAGAACGTCGTCACACGACAGGTCCGAGTCCTCCGACACGCTCAAGTTTCTGCGTAATTTCAAGTCTGTTGAAGAGATTTAGMGAAAACATAAACTTCTTATTTTCCAGACTTCCTACTCACAGAAGCATGTTGCAGATCGTACCTGAAGACCTCCCAAGAGGTGACATTCTTTTCTTCCCAGAGTCCTGAGTGGTGGAGCTGGACGACGGAGTGCTTGGACACGACTTATTGTCCTTCTTCTTCTTGTCCTTCTTGTACCCTGAAAAGACCGCTTTCCACAGCGACTTGTGTTTGGGCGGCGTCTCCTCTGTGCCCGAGTTTCTGCTGCTGTCATTCTTGGCCTTCTTCTCTTTCTTGTTCTTGCGAGGCGAGAAGAGGGAGCTTCGCTTCTTGCTTTTACTCAGAGTTGAGCCATCTGAGGAGGCCACGGAGCTGTCCAGACTCTTGTTGCTGCTGAAGAAGCGCTCGGGCGCGGCATCGGCCTTCTTCGACTCCAACGCTTTCACAGCGGACGTTTTTGGAGACGTGGCGGACTTTTTTGTTTTCCCGGCCGAATCTGGGGTTGCGCCCCAGGCCACTTTGGGTGAGGCACCCTTGTCTGTGTCAGATTCTTTCATTTTGCTGAGCTGCTTGGCCATGGCATCTTTTAGAGCCTGGCTCTTCACCGACTTTTCTCTTGCCATAATTCTCTCCTTGGCGATCTCTTTGGCTTCTGGAGAAAACTGCGTTGCCCTTTGGATCTTGGAAACTGGGTTGATGGGGATATTCGGCTTCCCGTTTTCCATTGCTAGAGCCAAATGTAGTGGAGGTTTGCAGGGCTTGCTGGGCGGTGGATTATAATGCTCCTTCGTGCTTTTTGCAGGCGTCCGCTCATCGTAAGCCTCCTCTACATCATCCGCAAACGGAATCTCCTCAACTGTCTCAACAAAGGATTTTCTCACCTCAGCCGGTCGAGGCTTCTTCTTCTCCCTCATTACAACCACGGGAACGGTTTCGGGCGCCGCCTCGGGGGAGGAAACTTTCCTCGGAGCGGGTTTGGGCACAGACACGGGGCTCAGCTGAGTCCTGGGAGCGGGAACGGGAGTCTTGGATTTCGCTGGCTCTTTGGCACGTTCCGATGGAGGTTTTCCCGCTCCGTTGCTCCAGGAGACTTGGTGCCTCTGCTGCCTGAGCACAGCTGGAGACTGATTGGCGGGCACGGGTGGCGGCGGACTGGAGGGTGGGGTGAGCATGGTGGAGTCCGACGTGTTGTAGCTGTCGCTGTTCACCGTTTGGCTCGTGGCCGTGCTGCCGTTCAGTCCCAAACCCGAGCTGCTGCTGACATCCCTAATATCCAAGCCATCGCTCTTGGCCTCTGCAGGAGCAATGGGAGTAATGACTTGACCCTCGAGCGTGATGTTCAGTCGGCGAATGACGGTGCGGCCGGCAAAAGCGGGTTTCTGTTCCTGAGACACACCTGGTGACTGTGTCTTAGCAGGGGTGGGCTCCTCCTTTGGACTCTTCTCCAGGATCTTACTGCTGCGGTCTAAAGGAGACAAACCAAGGCTCTTCCTTATCTCGGCACTCTTTAACCAAAACTCCTCAATTATATCTGCCTTTTTAGACGTATTCTCTTCCACTGAGGAATCTGAAGACTTGGAAGGCTCACTTATGGCCTTGTCTGTTTTAGCCACGGGTGTGGAAGTGACCGCAGGGACCGGCTGAGTTCTGACGGGGGAGTCGGAAGTGAGGGGTGACGAGGGCTCGTGGCAGGGCAGAGGCTGGGCGCAGATCGGAGAAAGGGGGTTTCCCGTGAGAGGACAGATGGAGCGGTGAGGGTAGACTGGTGATTTGGGTGTGCGAGTCTCTGGCAGTGGGACGGGCTGAGAGCGGATCGGTGAGGTGGGCGACGACTTGACGGGGGATTTGACAGACGATTTGCAGGCTGGCTTCACCGGGGAAGAAGGGGAGGCTGGGACAGTAAGAGTAGGTGAAGAGGCAGAAGCAGAAAGCGGAGAGGGTGCTGGTGACGGGCTCAGTGGGCTCCTGACTGGTGGGGACACGCTTGTCTTCTCAGGCGTTGCTTTATCAGGGAGGAACGGATCTGTGAAAAAGCGGATGCCAGGAGACTTCACCGGAGTCACCTGAAAATAAGTCAAATTTAGGAACCATTCATTGTAAATTACATGGTTTAAACTCAGGTGTAGAATTAGCTCACATCTGTTTTAGGATCTGGGGATGGTTTGAGAGGAGAAAGAATATCTTCCTCCAGCACCGGGCCACTGCTCGACAGGTCTGAACATGCAACAAAAATGGGACTGATTACGACTTGTGCAAAAACCCATTAAACAGATTTCATTTTGAAAGAATAGTTTTGATAAAGTACCAACACTGGAGGCCATCCCCTCACTTTCTTCTCCTCTGTTTTCGTGAACAGGAGCTTCAGTTAACTCTGACTGATGCAAACGAGCCTCAGCTTCTGCATCTGAAGGGATGTCGTCTGCAGTAAAGCATAAAACACAAAGGGTCACATGTGAGCAGCGAGGTCAACACAGAATAATGTGCTGCTCTGTTTAATTTGATCTAACGGATACTCTGTATTTACAACTGTAAAAGACACTATAAAAAACATTAACAAATTTTTGATTTATCGAGATGTTTGGCAAGTCTGGAAGAGGAGGTAGAGGATCTTTTCATATGCAGGAAAAAAGATTATTATGTAAATACTGATTCAATATAAACACATTTTCCGCATGTTTTTAATTTATTCCTTTATATTCATGCAATAAAAAACATACATTCTGATATTCTAGACCAGGGGTTCTCAAACCTTTTGGGTCTGAGGACCCCTTACAAGTGTGAAACGTTTCCAGGGACCCCCTCAGAAACCGCATGCTGTTTTAGAAATAATTTACTGTCATTTTAACCCCTAAATATTATGAGGATATTATGCTTTTSTTTGGTTTAGTATGTTTGTTTTACTAGTGTATTGTTCCTCATGTTCATTTTTCAAATAAAATCCAAAATAAGCATTTATTGAAAATTTTTGAGGACCCCCAAGATTGGGCTTGTGGGCCCCTGGGGGTCCTGGGACCCCAGTTTGAGAACCTCTGTTCTAGACATCAAAATTAATCAGGAATACTGATATATGACTTTTAGTGTTTGTTACTTTAATACTTTTTGGAAATATTTAACTTTATTTACTAAAACTGTCCCTATAAAAATACATTTTCATTCAAAACATTGTTCCCTAAAATCTAATTAGCACAGTTGATAAAGATTTGTCTCCTTATGCTTCTTTCAGCTTGTAGTCTCGCTAACATTAGCTTTTAGCTACAGTGATGTTAGCTTTAGTTTTTAGTTACTGTTTTGCTAATTGTAGCTTTTAGCTATGGTTTATAAAGTTTGAGCTTTAAGCTACCATGTGGTAAATTAAGCTTTCAGCTATGATTTTGTTAATATTTGCTTTTAGGTATACATTCGTTAACTTAACCTTTTAGAAACAGTTTTGCTAATTTCAGCTTTTCCTTACAGTTTACCTGGTTTTAGCGTCAGTTCACCTATTTTATTGTTACCAATTCAACTGACAACTCAAATTTCAGCTAAATCATTTAGCATTCAGTTTTCAYGCTGCGTTTTTGCAAAAGTTGTAATTGTGGGGTTTTTTTTTCGACTGTTTACCCTGATCCAACTCAGTCCCAGGCTCCATATCTGGACTGCCTGCTTCAGCCTCCAGGTCTTCATCTTCACAGAGTTCTGGAAAGAGATAAAAAAAACAGGGAGAAATAAGTAATTTGGCTATCACAATCTGCCTTTAGTCAATGATAGGATGAGAGCTTTTTTTTAATTCTCTGACAGCCTAACAGCTTGAATGAWTTTTTTCCAGCATTCTGGCTGTAGGCTCCAAAGTTATCAAAACCTTTTTGGGAAGAATGGGGGGGYGCAGAAATAATAACTGAAAAAGCGTGGAAGGACTTCAAACTCAAATCCATTTTATTTTAAAAAGCAGTGAGAAAAGTATCTGGCAAAGAAAATGCTTTGTGGAAAAATCAAACTTTAATAATCTGTTATTACTATGGAAAAAAAGACGAGTCAAACTAATATTAGTAAAGTGATGCATGCAGCTGTCCATTTTTAAATGAAAAATGGATTATATATATGATCCAAGCAAAAGCAAAACGTTATTGACTTCTTTTTAATGGCAGCCAGAAAGCAACATTTTATATTGAGAATAGTTTTTCTCCAAATAAACCTGAATGAAGACATAACAAAATAGTTCATGCATTTTTTTTATCTATTGCCTATGATTTAAAAAAAAAAAAAACACCCAGTGGGTCTTTGCTTGTGGTGATGGACAGTAAATAAAATCTGACTCTATTGAGTCTGATCTGGATTAAACATATTTAATAAGCTTTTATCCCAGAACTCAGGATCTGTGCATGAATACATGTGAAGGACGATTCTTTCACTCATTCAAGCTTTTAAACATTTAATAAAGCACTTTAACAACTTTGCACGCTTCACTTAATGCAAATATGTTTCAGTTCATAACTGTAGTCACAATTATGTGATGCTGATTGAAAGTGTTTTTAAGCCTTTATAGCTCATTTTGTAAAATGTGGTTCCRTTAGCAGTTTATGAGCAGAGAAACAATGTTTCTGAAAAATCAGTGGGTGGAATGAGAAGTTTGTGAAAGGAGAAACAAAAAGGAGGATCTGATCGCCGGACATCAGAAAGCCTGACAGCAATCATGCTTGTGAGTTGGCTGCTCTCTGCGTGCTTCAGGAAGAAAGGCCAGCCCATAGAGAAAGGCAAGTCTGAGACGGGATGTCAGGATCCCATTTAGGTCTGTGCTACCTCCAGACAAGGACTCCAACCAGACTCTCACTGCGTCATGACGGGTGGATGTGTGGGCAGGGGCTACTCTCACACCAGAAGATACAGAAGAACAACAAAAAAAAGATGGCAGGGAAATGACAGTAAAGCAATTAGACACATGGGAGAAACAAAACAGCRGAACACAACAGAATAAAATTCAAAATAACTGACAAAGAGGGTTATAAGATGCTCTGGGTCATGGCTGAAGAATATTTTATTTAACTCCAGAGGAACAAACTGGATGAAAATGAAAAAAGCTGAACAYAAAATTAGACATTCCAAGGATAAAACAAAAACGTTTCAAAAAAAAGGGAAGTTAGTTGGGAGACAAACAGAACAGCAGCGACCGCAACGATGAAATCAGATCCTCAACACGACGAGGCCCCCCGAGTTGTCCCTCGTACGCAGCACCTCTGGGTGGGGTTACCTGTGGAGGAGGGCTGTGTGAGCTCAGAGGGCTGCGAGGGTTGGAGGGGCGGGGCCAACGGGCCGTCCTCGTCTCCCTCAGAGTCCAGGCGTGGTCTCGTCAAACCTGGAATGACGCTGGGATCCACCGGCTGCAGGACTTGTTGGATGTGTATGTTCCTGGCTAGAAGTGTGTCACGGTTGTCAGGTGCGGTGGAGTTTTGTGGTTCGAATGAGAACAGTGAGGTAAAGCGTGTGCAAGTAGGCGTGGAAAGGTGAGAAGAAAGAAAAAGAAGAAGACGAGGAAACAAGAAAGAAGAAAATAAAACAGAGAAACTATCAGTGGGAAGCTGAAGGAAGTCTGCATGCATTTACACACTGCAAAAAAATAAAAATAAACCATGAAAAACTAGCTTCAAGCTAAAGAAAGAAATAACTTCTTGAACACAGCAAAGCTGGCACTCAGTAAAATCATAACGGAAATACCTTGGAGGGAGGAAAACCAAAATAAATCTGTAAAAAWTTTTTAGATTAGTATCTCAAGGCCTTTCCTAAAACAAGGTTTAATAATAAGCAGGTTAGATGACTTTCAGTACACACAAAAAAAAAAAACACTCATGTATGCATAATCCCTTCAAAACACAACTGCAACCAACAAACCAAAACACACAAAAAAATTTAAAAAAAAAAACAAGAAAAAGCAAAAACAAACTCTTATTGTAGAAACTCAGCCACACTGAAAGAAACTATGTTGAAGGTTTACTGCAGGCAGGTCTGTTGCTACCTTTAAATGTACCAACATCTTCTTCATCTGTAAGACACTTCTCCAGCCACAGGCCTGACTGGAGCTCTTTATCCCAGGGGCAGTAATCCCCCTCTGACAGCAAGGAGAGACAAACCCAAAAATACAAATACATATAGAGTATGAGGATGGAGGAGGGGATAATGGAGAAGAGGAAGAAAGACACAGAAGATGAAGAGAACAACGACAAAACGTAACACTAATTCTGACAAACAGCAGGTGGACATATGAACCGTCTTAAAGGGATCCACAATTACTTGTAACATTAGACTTTATTTGATAAATAAAGTCTGTAAAAATACTGACGGCTGTTTAGTTTTTATAAAACCTTTAAAAATATATTGTCACACAGACAGATCCATTTTATTGACMCCACAAAGCATACCAGGTAAATGATGACGTAGACTAGGTCACAAGCTGAACCTCAGTTTAGCCTGTTAGCTTTCACGTTAGCGCTGATGCTATATCGCCATACATAGGCTGTGTCCAAAACGGCAGGACGGGTCCTCCGAAGGTCGTATTTGTCGGCCGCATACGTCACAGCGCCGCGACGAAGGACGTCCAAAACGGAAGACTCCTCCGAATCGAAGGACTGGTCCGATGGATCCTTCCCGGCCCAGCATATCCCATAATGCATTGCGGCCCGACCGGAGATTTTTTTAAGCTAGTAATGGCGGACGAAGCGAGAGAAAAGAATACATTTTAAATAAAAATATGGTGATTTAAAAATTAAAAAAAATTAGCGGTTGTAATTCTAATACTTTTATCATTTGTATGGACATGTTTTTAAATATTATTTTTTCGTCATAAAAAACGCGAAATAAACATGCACCTACAGTGGGTCAATTAGTTCTTCAAATGATACTTTTAAGTTAATTTTATAGTTTTGTGATATTAATAATGCTAATGTATTGATATTTTTCTAGTTTTGATTTAAGTTTGCTTGTTTAGCGTCGTCACAGTTGCTAGGTGACAAGACGTACACCGAGGTAAGGAGGGGAGGCTAGACCGTCCAAATCCACAGCCTCTTTTTTCCGGTCTTCCCGGTCTACCAAGGACCCGGCCTGCCGAGACCGGGGAGTCTGGGTCCTCCGGAGGACCCGTCCTGCCGTTTTGGACACAGCCATAATTGTATTAGCTCGGCGCTAGCTAACAAGCTAAACTGAGGTCCTGCATCCACATTTTCATTTGCAGGCTGAGTCATTTCTACCTTCTCCTCTCTGTCATGTGGATGGAGGACCTCAAATTTACCTGTTAGTTTCTGCGCTAGCACCGAGCTAATACATACTTAAGGCGATATAGCGTCGGCGCTAGCGCAAAAGCTAACAGGCTAAGCTGAGGTTCTCCATCCATGAAGCAGCTCTGTTGTCTCCATCCACATTTTCAGTTGCAGACTGAGTTGTTTCTACCTTCTCCTTCTCTTTGTCAACTAAACTAAAAACTAAACAGTATTTTTACTGACTTTATTTTATAGTTAAAATAAACGTGGGTGTGTGGTCCTGTGTTTTCTTGGTGTATATTTAATATACTTCTAATCGCTATTTCAATCGTTCTAATAACTTCTCTCTCTGTTTTTCTCTCTTTCTCTATTTTCTCTTCACTTTAAAAAAAAGTCACTGATGATGAAAAAATAAATAAACTAAATAACCTAATAATATTTGGTTTCGTTTTCTACTGAAGTGACAAAAAAAGAGTTAAAATAAATGTTTATCAAATAAAGTCTAATGTTACAAGTAATCGTGGATCACTTCAACAAGGGGATGAAATCTGGACAGGATGTAAAGAAACATTAAAACAACAGAGGAAAACTCACAACAACCAGCCGCACAAACAACATAAAGCAAACTCACCTTCACTAGATTCTTCATCATCTTCTTCGTCTTCTTCGTCCTCATCTTCCTCCTCATCCTCCTCTTCCTCTTCTTCGTCTTCCTCCAGATCTCCGTCCCTGCTGGCGGCGTCGTCCAGAGCTTCGCCCTCTGCCTCCCCGTCGTGGTCGCCTCGCAGCTTGGCGTGGAGCTCCACCGCCTCCTTCCAGGGAACRCCACCGAGGTCGGAGGGGCTGGGGAGCTGCTCCTCTACCTCCGCCTCCTCCTGCTCGTCCTCCTCCTCCATGTCGGACTCTGAACTACTGTTGAAAAATAACAGTCGCAGGGTGAGGAGAAGGACGGAGGAAATAGATATAATACGCTTTAACTTGTGGCTCTGTTTACATCAAGTCGAACTTTTAATGGAAAACTTCTTTTTTTTTMATAGTTGCATCTATAAAATGGTAAAAGTCTTTTTGTGGATAATGTACTCATGTAATCAAGTCACAATGACAAATAAATAAATAAATAAATCAAGGGTCGGCAACTCTTTAAAGGAATTGCCTGCCACATTTTGTGCCAGAGCCTTTTTTAAAAAATCATATTTTTAAAGGGGGGTCGGGGGTATATTATGCAAAACTGGCTTTTGTTATAACGTCATTCCCTCATCAGAACCCAGCGTGTTGCTTTGACTCATTCACTCATGTTTGAGAAATCCTTTAATTTTCCCGCCTAAACGTCCGCTGGTACAAAGCCCCTCCCTCCCACAGAGCACCCCTCCCCTGCGCCTCCCCCACACAGCTCTGCAGCAGCAGATATTAGCAAACATCTCTGGATCTGCCTGTCTGTTGAGCTTGTGATACCAACTATTCCCCAAATTACTTTTCAGATTAAAACATGCCTTCATTGAGGAAACGCAACATCTTGTAACAAAAACATACTTTCCGAGTCCTACGTGGGATCGTTTAAGTTAGGTTCAACTGTATCCTGAGTTGTCATTTTCCAAAAACCAATATTATATAATGTTGATTCTTTTTTTAATATAACAAAATACAAAGGTAGTAAATGATATGAAGAGTTGTTGTGAAAATGCTGAAGTGGGAGTGTCCGAAATGGTAGAAGGCAGAATTTTAAGGCATTTAAATACAGCTATTATGCAAAGTCCAATTTATTTTTGATATATATAGCATTTCCATAACTACTGAAGGTGACATAGTTACTTCATTATGGTATAGAATTGACCTACATGCCTGGAAAATACAAAATACGCTTTAAAAATTGACTAATTTCTAAACATTTTTTGACAGTGTTTGAGTGGTTAAAGTTTTTTTTTGTTATGCTGATATATGTGTGTATATT
>NW_013952549.1:263310-267249 GCF_001266775.1 Austrofundulus limnaeus
TGTATGTATGTATGTATGTATGTATGTATGTATGTATGTATGTATGTATGTATGTATAATTTTATGTTAAATGGAGGCAGATATAAGATTTTTTCTTCTTCTGCTACCTTTCATTCTATGAGATGTTTCTTTTTTGTTGTACTGAAATTTTTGTTTTTAATCGAAAAGAATAAACTATTAAACTAAAGATTTCAGTCAAAAATTTAAAATATCATTTTGCACAATCTCCAGCTGAATACAACACACACCTGGATCCCAGGTCCACATCTGTGGGTTTGTCCAGCACACTGCTGAGGTTGTGTTCTGCCAGCGTCTCCTCGGGCACCTCCTCCAGCTCCTCCTCCCTCTGAAGGGACAGACGGTAGTTCTCCAGCTCAATGCGCTCCGGAGTTCCACGCAGACGTTTGGCCAAACTGGGCTCCTGCAGGCCGTTGACTTCCAGGGCTGGGGTCCAGCGCGGAACGTGGGCCCCCGGTGATGTGACGGCACATGGGTGGGCAGAGAGGAAAGAGGGCACAAACATGTGGCTGAGAATCGACTGAGTGCAGGAGTAAAAACAGGAGAAGCACAGAGTGAATGTTTTAGCTTCTGTCTGTCTCTGTTATGGAAATAAACTGGATTAAACTGAAGTAAATCTGCTGTGGTATAATTCCTGATAAAGTCCATTCCCACTTATTCAACTTATCCCAAAACAAGGACAAACTGACAAGGACACACCAATTTAAGGTCGGCTATTGAATTTATTGAATTAGATTATAATCCTACAGCAAACACTAAACACACACACAGGTAAATCTAACACACTAAAATAATCCTAAGAATCTTATACACAAGGCTTGTGCCTTGCCTTAATCCCATCCTGAGAAGCAAACCTTAAAACTGCATTTTATAGACATTTACTGGTTGTTTTTAACTAAAAAAAATAAATGCATTATTCCTTTTTGCATGTCACCTTTAATTTAAGTTGGTATTAAATATTCAGAGAATTCCAATTAGAAAAAGCTGATTGACAAAGTTATAATCTGAGGACGGAGGTGGGACGAGGAATTTGAGATTTGATATTGTTTTGTGTTTTCAGGAGTTATGTGCGAGTTAAAGAGTAAAAATAATGTCAACCTGGAAACTAAACAAATCGAGTGAAGCATAGCCTAACAACGATTTGCTAATGTTGCCTTTCTAATATAATAATCTGTAATATAATCCTGCTGTACTGCACAATCTCTTGCACAGACGTGCAGAATAATTAATTCTACAAACTATATCATTTAATCATTGACAGACTCTGCATTAAGTTCAGTTTTTCCTTATATGTGGAATTAGTGTTCTAGCCTTTAAGTAAAAACATAATGTGTATTTATCTTCCTTTTTTTCTTGTCACTAAGAATTTATGCATCTTTATTAAAGTAATGAAGAACTAATATTTGTCGAAGAATTGCAAATGAGATATGTTGGTGTTAAATATAATGAAATGTGTTAAAACATGCAAGAATTGAAACAAAACATTATCATAATGACTTCCTATATTTAAAACCTTTACTTTATAGGTACAATGTAGATTAGTCTCACCTTTGAAATAAGATAAAGTCAAATAGAATAATAGTTCTTATACTGTAAAAATATTTAAATATATGCTTTCAATCTGACTACACAGTCTAATAATAAATCTTATGTTTTACTTAATATTTAAATAATACATGTTCTGCTAATCTAACCCCTTTAAGGATTAAATATATAAAGCAAACACACGTGAGCAGCAGTTAGTTTGTGGTGAAAGGGACAGAGAGATAAAAAAAAACACTTCAGAGCCAATCACAGGCACCATTTCAAGCACTAGTAAAGCTCTCAGTTTTAAGATGCTCTAATAGGAGGAGGGAAAGGTAAAGCTCACAAAAGCGCTGATACAGGCACTTCAATGCTCTATGGTGGCTTCGGTAAGAGGAAAACTTTAGGTGCAAAACAGCTTACAGAGAAGAAAACAGGTCACACAGCAGGCAATAAAATAAGAACATCACACAGGAAGAGGAAACAAAGGGCAATCACAGATCAAAAATAAAAGGTTACAGGAAGAAAAGAATAAATCTTAGCTTGGTTTTAAAATGAAACAGGCATGGAAATGCTGCATCTATAAAGTTACAGTTGGGTACAACTAAGTGAATTCCTTATATTATAGTAAATTTGAATATTTAGGTGTATTGCCTCATCATGTTCTAAAAGCCAACACAGAGTGCTGACAGAGTCGAGCAGAAAAGAACCCGATGAGCTCTCGTTATTTCTAAGCTGAGAAAAATAACATAAACAAGATTCAAGATGTGACTTTCCTTTTTCTAAAATAAAGCCAGATTACAAATCATAAACTGGAGGAAACATGAAGGACAAATCTTCACGAAATAAACGGATCAATGAGAAATAAGCTCACAAAACTTATGGCAACACCTCAGATCAGCGAGTCCGGATTAGTCAGATTTACAGGATCACATTTAAACCAGCAAAGAGCAAATCAAAACTAAAAGGAAGAAAGGATCATGCTAGAGGAGGTTCAGGAGGACGTTGACAGTGAAACAGCACAGGAGGTAGATGCAGTATGCATAAAGGAAGGGAGAATCTAAGTGGTTGTGCGCCATCTGGTGGCAAGTCCAGGACAGYGTGCGGCGGAGGGTGCGAAGCGGGACTCCCGCCTTCACGGCCAGACGGCAGGGCACGGCCACGGCATCTACAAGGGAAAATCTGGTACCTGAGGGTTGGAGCTCAGCTGAGGGAGCTGCAGCTGCTGCCGCCGCCCTTCCGGGGGCATCGACAGTCACCGTGGGAGTTTGGGGCGTCTGGCTGTCCTGCAAAGGCAGAGATCGAAACTGCATCAGCCACAGGCTAATTTCAGGAAGATGGATACGTTATGACAAACACTGATGGAGATTTTAGACAAAAATGTATCTAGGTAATAACAAAAACAAACAATAAACAGTTACCTTAGCTGAGACTGGAGCCGGGGAGGGAGCAGGCCGCTTTCTCTGAGCGTAACCAGACAGCCGGTAACAGTAGTGAGGTTTGCAGTAAAATTTTCCTACAGGATTTAAAAAATAAAAAAACAACTAATTAATCATAATAAGAAACAAACATGCAAATGAAATAGAAATCACAAAATAAAAAAAATATATCTGCAAATTCATCCTATTTCACCCAAAATCCCTGCTCTGTAAAGGAGGACTATGAACTGTATAAAACAGAGAATTCCTTTGTGACTAAAGCACAGAACGATAGAAAACCTRCCAGTGGGCACAAAGAAAAACAGGCTGATAAAAATAAAACTCAGTGCTTTCACTTTATACAGGTGCTTTGGATCAGAATCAAATGGACTGGGAGGTTTGGGGTAAAGTGTGTGGTCCTCCACTGGAGGGCACCAGAGTTTGTCTTATTCAACTCTTTGGTGGCTTAAAACAGGGGTTCCTAAGACCCCCCACTGTGGACTGAGAAATTAAATTAAATTGAAAGTTAGCCACTAATAGAACATGTTTATGCTGCAGCTGTTATAAAATATAAAAAAAACAATCGAAAAGTAAAATAATAAAAATTATTTTAGGCTGTTTGAAGGTCATCTTAAGTGGTTCAATAGAAGGCAACTGGATTTTTTTTATTCTTGAAAATGTTTCACCTGTCACACAAAAGGCTTCTATAGTTCAGAACTGAAAAGGTGAAACATTCAGTTTCCTTAGGGCTGTCATGTTCTAAATGGTTGAGAATCTACACCAACTATTTAAAAGATATATCTCATTGAGCTGTGACTGACAGAGACCAGTTGCCGAGACCCTCATGAATGCAGTTTATCAACAAGTTGCAACAACAGCTGCAGCCCAGTGAGATACTGGCTTAAACTGCCATTGTATACTTTTTTTTAAATCTTTATTCATTTCATTAAAACAAAACAAATAATTTTATATATTATAC
>NW_013952549.1:267304-277137 GCF_001266775.1 Austrofundulus limnaeus
TCTATACGAATATATTTTTATCTATATATATTTTTCCCAAGAATAAGTTCATATAACAAAAAATCTGTTATTAACAAAACAAAACACAAGAACATCTAAATCCCTCTAGAACAATAATTTATATAGATACACATTATACTGTTTCGTATTTCTTTAACAATCCAACTTTTATCACTTTCTTAAATGCACATAATGATCCTGCTTTTTTTTAATCACTCCCCAAATTATTCCAAAGTTTTATTCCTTGAATTAAAGTACACTGTTCCTTCAAACTAGTTCTGAATTTGGGTTTTACAAATATCTCTGTCCCTTTAAGGTTATAACAACACTTCCTCTTAACAAATTTTACTTGGATGTTTAAAGGTAATGTGTTTTTGTGGGCCTTATACATAACCAGYAGAATATTATAAACAACCAAATCAAAGAACTTCAATGTTTTCAATTTACAAAATAATGAATTTGATGGGYGACGACAATGTTTTYCAGTAATAATTCTCACGGCTCTTTTTTGTAATAAAAAAAATAGGATTTGTAATTGTCYGACATGCTTTCCCCCAGACCTCAATACAATAAACCAGGTGTGGACTAACATATACAGTGCTTTATCATTAAATAACTCCCTTACTTTATTTTTTGGCTTATTAGAAATGTTTGTAGACTTCAATACAGAAATAACTGGCCTCACAAATCCTGATGCAACTCAATAGCCCAGGTAGAAAATAAAAAAAGTTGAGTAGTTCCTCTGGACAAGTTCTTTGGTTTAAAACACGAGGTTCTCAAACTGAGGTAGCTTGGGGGGTACACGAAATAAATTAAAATAAACGATTCATTTTGTCATTATTTTAAAAAAGTGCATATATACACGAGGACCAAAGGTTTTTGATGGAGTCCTTGGACATTTCTCTCCTCTCTAAGAGGTCCCCAGACCTAAAAGCTTTGAAGACCTGGTTTAAAAAAATGCTTTTCTTCCTCACTCACAGTTCTGTGCTCGTTTAGAATCTGTTCATTGTTTAGCCAAGAAAATCTGTATATATTTTGCCTGCCGTATCAGATTGACCAGAATCTAGTTCAAATAAAGCCTTACCATCCTCCACATCGAAGGCGTAGGAGGAGAGTCGTAGCGTCGTCCCACAGTAGTCGCACTTGAAGCAGGTGCGGTGGAAGAACTTCCCCTCTGCGCTCAGCCTCTCCATGACGTACACACGCCTTCGACAGAAGAAGCAGACATCGCTGCCTCCGATGTTGGCCGGGAATTCTTTTCTAAGGGAGCCCTGTGGGAAGAGACAGACATGAATCAGTAGTCAAACTAAAAACACATAAATAAACATTTCTGGGGGGGTCAAGGAAAGGCAAACAGAAGAAGGACGAGTAGAACCATTAAAGATTTAGTCACTGACAGTTTAAAGACTCATTTTTTGTCCAAACGATCCAAACTGCAGGTGAAGAATTAGCAAACACGCACTCTGCAGCTGAAGTTAAAGTGTGACTGATGAATTTTACACAACACTCTGGCAGGCGAGGCTGTGATCTGTGCAAACCCCATGCCTTCCACCCTACAGACCACACGCTTACCAAATCCCTGTGTTCAGGCGCAGGACTGGGCCTGGACTCTTCCTGAGACTGAAGCTGATTGGCTATTTGCTCAGCCAGTGTGCTAACTCCTCCCGTGTACATCCTGACACAGTGCTACCAACAGCGTTAAAAAAGAGAAGTGGAAAAATGTTAAAAAGAACAGAAAATGTGTGGAAAACAGAAGGAGGAGAGGTGCGTACAGCTACAGTTAGGGGGGTGGAGGGAACAGGAAGTGACGTGTCGAAGCGGCGTTTCCATGCTTGACTGATCAAAGAGTGGCCGTCTGACCCCAGTAGTTGCAAACCAAACACAGATCATAAAAACAGCTTGATAACTTCTCCATTTAGTCAAAAAAAGTTATTGAATAAGTTTCAAAGTGCATCCGTTTTCTAAAAAAAAGCTTTTTCTGATACAGAACATCCGAAAAAATAAATAAATAAAAATTATTCCAGTATTTAGATTCTGAGTAAATGAATGCATTTAAGAAAAAAACTGCAATTATTCATGTGAAGCAGTCATGCTCTGTTCACACACATGCACACACACAACCACCATTATTTTTCATTATCTACAAACGAACCTAAGAACTGCTGGAAAGATTCACTCAAGCTGATCTGCTAATAACCAAAGTCACCAGACTGTAAACTGTTTTACTTTAAATCCAGATTTAATCTATTTTGGGATTAGAATTCATTTCATTTAACCGCATTTACAGGGTTTTTATCCTCTACACTACAAAAATTAAGACCAACTGCAGTATGAGCCAAACCTAAGCCATGAAAACTATTACTATCGATGCATCTGAACACGGTTGTTTCTGTTTGAATCCCATCGCATCACTTGGCTCCTTTGTGATTATCCATAACGAAAGCTAATTCTTTAACATCAAAAAATAAAACTGGAGCAAAATAACTACTGAGCTCTACCTGAATCACCTCCAGCCAAGAACATTTAAAGTGCCTGTGACGTGCATGTCCTTCAAATACAAAAGGTCAAGGAAAATATCTTTATATTTAAGAGACTTGGCACAATGCACACAATTTTATCCATTTCATCACAAAACTGGCATATTTTCTTTCGAACTTGGCTCAGACAAATTGAAACAGGAAGTGACATCAAAGGGGAACTCTTTAARAAAAGGAACTCTGGTTTTTGTTTATTAAAACAAAATTTTTTTGAAATTTGACTCTTCATGTTTTTGATAATGACTCAAAAATAATCTAAAGAAACATCAGATTCTTCTCTACAGTCTGTTCACGTGCAGACATTCCTCTTTGACATCACTTCCTGTTACTTCCCATGTGAATATCTCAACAACTGTTCATCTCAGCTACTTCAAAATTTTCTTGCAATATATTATCAATCTTATCTTTTCGAAAATGAATTTGTATTTATTACAAAAAACTGATGTCACGGGCATTTTAAAGTCGCAGTCATGCAGGCTTCAAAATATCAGTCACAGCAGCAACAAAGTTCAACAAGTTGCAGGTGAGTTTGTATTTCTAAACAAGGTGCCAACTTATTCAAACCAAGTCTCAGGTGATGTTTAGTCGTGAGCTCTGCGGTGAAATCAAAAAGGAAAAAMCAAGCGCAGGTGAGGTGGGTCAGCATCACGGCACTCCCATTCCTTCCAGGTTTGGAACGGCTACCTGTCTCAAGGTGTCAGAGGTGGAGGGGGGAGAATCGGGGGGACTCTGGTTTCGGGCCAGGTGCCATTGTTCCATAAAAAAACGGGAAGGTTTTTTCTTAGGCTCAAAAGGGAGAGAGGAGAGTTSTTTAAAATTGAGCGTAGACTAAATTCATTCAACTCGATGACGTCATGTTTTCCATTACTTAATTATTTAAAACTGCTTTATGGAATGTAGCGATCAGTTGGGTTTATTGCTTCATATTTTAATTATAAAGAAAAGCTGTATCACCTGGATTTTGATGTCCACTAACGATTGTTGATCAGCCTAATGCTTACTGACAGGTCAATAAAACTGAGTGGATAAAATCCAACCCCAAAACTGAATCTTTAATAACATTTAATGCCAGGTACTAATAAAAAAAAAGAGTCACCTGTGGGCCRACTCGCTTGCCTTCCAATTGAGAGGCAAGCTGCTCAGCTCTCTCCTGAATACTAAGCACAAATATAGGCAACTGGCCCRAGTCCAGAGGCCTCACTGGCTCCTGCAGAGAAATAATTGACTCAATTACCAAAGGGCTCTGCAAAAATAAATCTTTGTTTTTAGAAGCCGCTAACAATTATAAATGCAATACCCCTTATTTAAAGTTTGCTCCGTGGTTCAAACTGAGGCTGGTTTTTGTCTTTGTTTTGAGAATCCCAGCTCACAGTCTGTAATTCATGCAAGCCTGAGTAAGTCAGCTCTGAAAGTAATGCCCTGCATAAAGTAAACATGCGTGCTAGGAAGTTCTTGCAAAAACTACAGACTAAACTTTAGACAAAAAATAAAATAAAATAAAAAAAACACTGATTTGTGCCTTGAAGTGGGTCTGTGTCCAAACTCAGGGGCTGGGTCACCGTCAAAGAACCCCAGCCCCTGAGTTTGGACACAGCTTCAGTCTGCAGCAGCACAAACCTAACCTTTCTGGGGGCGTCTGGAGAAGACAGTGGTGAAGCTGGGCTGGCGTTCAGTCCTCGCGACATGTGCCACTGCTCTAAAAAGAAACGGGACGGCTTTTTCTTCGGCTTCCGGGAGGCAGAAGAATAGCCGAGAGAGAAAATTACACTCACAGAATTCTCACGCAAGAAGCACGATTTTTACTTGTGCAAAAGCTGCCTGAGATATCAGCCCAACAACATGACGACATCAGGGTGTTCACCTTTGGTGGCKTCTTAGGTTTGCCCTTAAACCTTGAGATTAGGCGCTCTGCCCTCTCCTGTATACCAGGGATGTGGATGGGTTCTGGCTCAGTTTGGTGCAACGGCCTCAACTCCTGCCAAGGGAGCTCGGATGAGACGCTGCTTGTGGTTTTATTGCATGTAGCTAATCTCTGATGGATTTTAAACACAACTTAATGCAGAAAACACATTCCAAACAGAATGAGAAACAGAAGTGACATGCATTCACTCCAGTACTGTACCCCGTGYATCAGAGGCCTTTCATAATATTCAAGTTCCTCTTCTTCAGGACAGATATTCTTGAAGGAAGAAATAAGCAGACAGGCATTTTATATGAAAATAGCAAGTCTTTATAAAACAGTATTTCTGCTGCCTATCAGTGAGAAAACTGCTCGTCGTGCAGAACCTCAGTCTGATCAGTTAAAGCAAACTGACATCCCCTGAGTTGACAGTTATCCACAAGCCGTTACACCCCAACAACATGCCAGTCAGCATGAAAACAAGCCGCTCCTCTGGTAATGACATTCACTCACAGAGACCTAAACATCATTACGGAGCTCTCTAAGAAGTAAACTCCGGGAAATGCAGCATTTTATTGATTCACAACACCCACTGCAGCCGCCACGTCGGCGGCGCAGCGGCTGACAATCCAGGAGAGCGTTAGGAGGGAAACGAGACGGGGCGTAGGAGAGTAAAGGAACACTAAAGAGGCTGGCTGTGCATTTGTAGCTAGAGGAAGACAAACAGAACGAGACAGACTCGACACCAGGCTTTCTGTCACCTCGGAGTGAAGYGAGAGCGAGGAGGTGGAGGAGGACGAAGGGAGCAGAATGGTTTTCTTTGGGCAGCTCCGAGAGCCTGAGCTGGACATTTGCTCCGCACCACTTCTGGCCTTAAAATACGAGGAACAGGAACAACACATACAGGAGATAATGACAAAAAAACCTAAGTATAAAATCAAAAAATATATTTACAATAGTACTAATTGTGAACTGCTGGGGGAAATGGTGTCTCCTTGRTTAATAAATAAGAAGTATTAAAAAACGTATTTAAAAAATAGCAAACTACACACATGCACACAGAGTAAACAGCAAAACGACATTACTGTATATTGCATGTTTAATGACCTTAAACTAAATTTGACAGTTAGTTACAGAAATATACAATTAATACCAAAATTAGTCAATCTTCTTCAAAATAACTGAAACAAGCATATTATATTTTATAAAAAAAAATGCTCAAATAAACTTAGCCTATATTTTAAAAAGCTGTGCTAGATTATGAAGATAATTTCTAATCTTTTTATCAACTTTTAGCCTAATTACTCAGCAGTTAAAAGCTTAGTGAAAACTAGAAATGACAGAAATCCCTTTAAAGGAGAGAGTCTGAGGCTTTAAAGCAGGGGTCTGCAACCTTTACGATAAACAGAGCCATTTCTGATGCTTGTCTCACTGATAAAATGTGTCCAGAGCTGCAAAACAAGCTGCAGCTGTGATTATCAACTGGTGGTCCGTGGGCCTTTTGGAGGCTTTTTCAGTAACCTTTACGGCCAGTGTAGGTGGCATTATAAAACTAAACAATATATTGTGAATTGTATTATTTATTATTATCTTTACACATTAGGACAAATAAAAATACCAGATACATGTAAACAAGAAAAATACTGTATATAGTTAACTCCGAATTTCATAAACACTAGTACAACTGAACTATTCGAGCATATGTTATTTTCTAATTCTTTTTATTACGTAGTCGTAAAGGTATTTAAARATAACCCTGGTGGATTTGAGATAAAAGTCATTCATTATTTAAGTAAACAACAGACTAGCATGAGCTAACAGGTTTTGCATTAAGTATTAAATAAACATTAAACAACAACAAAAAAAATTATTCTGTTGTGTTTGGTCACATTTTCAAAGAGCCACTGGTGAGGGACTGAAGAGCCACATGTGGCCCCAGAGCCGCAGGTTGCAGACCCCTGCTTTAAAATATAATATCTTAACTTGGTGAAAGAAATAAAAAAACGTATTCAAAGCAGGAGAAACACAAGCTGAGCAGTGATTCTTCTGCTGATACTAAAAACTGAACAGAAGGCAGGAACCCAAMTGGCTGCCAATGAATGAATAAAATAGCTTAACCCAAAAATAAACCAAAGTTGCAGCACAGACAGGAAACAGTATAGTCACTGAAGAATCATGTGGTGTTAAATAGGGCTGCAATTAACAATTATTGTAATAATCAATTTTTTTAATTAATTGATGAATCGAAAAACATAAAAACAAAAAAAAAAACATTTTTTTATTTTGACCTTTTTATTCCAAAAAAGAAAATTTGGACTGACATAGCAAATCGCACAAAAACAGGTTGCTGTTAGAAATTCTGTTACTATAATATTAAACTGTAACACATAAATAAGTAAATATTTGTCAAATATCTTCAGTAAAAAATAAATGTACACAAAAATATACACAAATGTGTGCCATATCCTTGAAAGTCTCCTAATATTTCCTCTTAAAGAGCTTAGTAAAACGTCATTAAATGAACACCATCATACATCGCCCGACGCAACAAATCCATAATGACATTTGTTGCCAACACTTATAATAATCAATTTTATCAATTCATTGTTGCAGCCCTAACATTAAATAATTAGGACACAGCCAACAAATATTTTTTCATAAAAAATGTTGCTGATTGATTTGTATTCAGCCAAATTGGTTTTTGCAAATGTTTTTATTGCTRTCTTTAAATGCACAAAAATCATTTYTATTATTTGTTYCTGAWTTAGAAAGGTRCYTYAGTGTCTCTAATACTTYTTYATCTAAGGGTTGTGAACAGGTCGCAGGAGTTGGAGAACTACCAAGCTAGAACAATAACTAACCGTACCTGTTCCCCTCTGGTGGGCAGTGTCTGACATTTGATCATTTCTTTGTAGCGAATGCTCAGCTTCTCCTGCTGCTGTGTGCGTCTCTGAACCGTGACAAAACAAGCAAGGAGAGACCATGACGGTGTGGCACCTGCACGYCTCTGACTCAGACACAAAATAAACACACAAAGCTGCACAGCTGCACGATTAAGAAGCCACACAGTCACYGTTTGAAACACTGGCTACTGAGATAATTCCTCTAAATCTAAGACAACAAACCTGGAGTCAGTCCACAACAAAGGGAGTTCAGACTAGAACTGAACAGGCCAAACAACAGCAGCCACCTCTGCGTCACTCCACAGGGACATGGGGTTAGATAATCGGGTTAGTAGTTAGTTTTTACGGGTTAAAGTTTACCTTTCTCCAAGCCGGGACAGGTGCAAGGCGCACCGGCTCTTTCACGGGGTTTTGTGGTGGGGAAAAGGACAAGAGRCAGTCCAGATTGGGTAGAGATTCCCCCTTTACGGTCACACACAGAGGACAGTGCCAATGGCCAGTGAGAGGAACAGAAATATCATGCAAGGCATCGGGAAATGATCCACAAATGGAGGTGAAGCCATGGAGAAAACAACAGAAAAAAAAGGAAGAGTCACAGATGTGTGGTGTACAAAACGAAGGGAAAAAAAGCTAAAATATAAATATGATAGAAGTGCAGATGGAAGTTTTTAAACCTTTTTTTACACTGATATAATGCACCATTTATGCAGGTCTATTTGTCTATAAAACAGAATTATATTAACTGAAAAGTTCAAATATTCTCATTCAAGAATTCTAAAACTATGATGAGTTTCTAATGTATCCCAAAGCAACGCTGCAAAAAACCTAAAGAGCTGACTTTTTTTTTTCCTGCAGAATTGTTGTCCAGAGTTTCAATAACTCGTTTGTTCCTCACATCACCCCGCTGGACCTCAGCAGCCAGCAGACCAAAGCTTTGTGAACCAGCCAATCCCTCTTAAGTGCAGTCAGCACTGTGAGGCCGCCTACACGACCCAGGAACAATACTCTGCTTGACCAAAATTAGTATTCTGGATCTCGACTCATTAATACAGTGGCCTACAGCTCGTCCACCACGGAACAAGAGGCCCCGCCGCGCAGCATGAAAATCTGCACGCTTGTCAAAACAAACACATTAAAACTGTAAAAGGATTCTGAGCTCGTACAAAACCTAAAACATCACAGATCTTTTCTGCGCTGCTTATCTGAATTTTTACCACCGGCTAAARCGCCACACTAATGACTGGACTGTTTCTATCGTACCTGTCTTTTGAGCCCTGAAGGCTGGGCTGGGGCGTTCTCTTCAAACTTGGCGAGCAGCTGAGTGGCCATGACCTTCACTTTGTTGTTATTCCCCACGGCAGCRGAGTCCATTTTTCTCTCGGACAAAACAGCAGGGACAGACGGCCTGTCATCACAACCAGTCCTGGATACTTCCTCCTGYGGGAGAGCAGCAAAAACACTCGTTTTTTTTTTTTTTTTTAAACAAGTGGCTATATTTCTAGTTAGAATATTCGCATTTGTTCTGGTTAAATAAATTGTTTACAAATCATTAGYTCACTAGCTTAACATTTCCAGCTTTACTTGTCAGAACAACTCACATCTTCAGACTGGCTGGTTTTTCGTCTTTTCCCCAAACCGTCCACGTCCTTCTCTTTTTTGTCCTRCACGTGAGAAATCAGAAGTTATTGTACGCTCTTGCGTCACAATAAAGGATGGGGGGCTTTATGTTACAAATAATAATAATAAAAAATATTGCAAATGCAGTTTTCTATTATTGACCTTAGGGTTTCGCTTCCTGGAGATRGCTATGCTCTGACCCAGCTTGCTAAAGAAAGAGATGGGGGACTTTGTGCTGGCAATCAATGCAGCTTTCTCCTCTGGACTCAAGTTGTGGTTGTCTGAACACACATAGCAGGCGTTAATTGAGGACTGTCAGAGAAAAATAGCAATTATCTCAAGGTTATAAATAATAAGGCTGCTGCTGTATCACTGCGTCTCACCTCCAGGTGGCACTGTGTCCTTAAACATCTCATAAAACTGAGTGAGGTACATGACCATGGAGAGTTTGTCGGGCTCAACCACAGACGACATCTCCTTGCCGGTCATGCACGGCGAGATGCCAAATTCCTTCTCTGCCACGTCGAAAGCCAACTGGTTGTTCCTCTCGTGGTCTTGCTCATCCAGGAAGTCGAAGTCACTGAGGAATGTGAAGAGAATAAAAATCAAGGAGGGACAAGAAAAAAAAATCAATTTGTACATTTCAAGGTCTGTTTTTGGCTTCCATGAGAAAAATAGCTTATTCTACAGCAGTTTAATACTTTGAAATTGTATCATTGTTAACTGATAAAATCAAATTTTCATAAAATTAAACTGTTCTAATTAACTCTGCAGGTGATTAAACACAAAGAATTGAAGACAACCTGCAGAACCAAGTGATAACTGTCACCAGACTTTAAAAGGCTTTACACAAATCTTATTTTCCAGCCTATAAGA
>NW_013952549.1:277367-299610 GCF_001266775.1 Austrofundulus limnaeus
AACTTGCTGTTTCAGCAACATTTAATTTAAAAACTGTACTATTGAGGTTAAACAAATGTTCATAATTAATATAAATAAATCACAAGTTAAAAGGGGCATGGAAATTTCTCTTTTTTGTATCGAAAAAATATCGAACCGTGAGACTAAAGTATCAAACCGAACCGTGAATTTCCTGTCTCGTTGCACCCCTAGTATATATAATATAGAGACTAGTTGAACACCATCCCTAATGATGATGCTTTCTTTACAGCATACACTTTGTCAAAAGCATTCCTGAAAAACACATTAAACTCCAGCTGAAAATACTATTACCATGCCTCATCAATAAATCTCAACTTTCAAATGGTTAAAAGCATCAACATTAGGAGAACACATCAGGCACTGAGTGAGACCTTCATTTAGCCCCTCTTAAGCATCCGCCTTGTACATGTGTACACATTAACATATGTTTGTTCCACCTCCACTCATTACTGTCTCTAATCCTTCCATCACTGGGTCAATCAGATGGTCAGCTCTGACGATTCAGTGCTCTGCAGTGGTTAGGTAGGACAGAAACACTAATGATATATAATGTTAATTTCCATAAAGCCTCCAGAGGGTAATAAACTCCATTAGACAGAGCAGATGGAGGCTGCATTGTTAATAGTGTCTAAGATGGTGAGGAAAGCGTGTATACAGTATATCTGTGTGCTTTGGAGAAGAATGGTGGGTATAAGGAGAGCTCCCTTAAGGGACCGAAGGAGCTCCCTTGACTGGTAGATGTCACCTCGTTTACAGTGATATACAGTCCAAAACCAGAATCCCAACTGGACCATAAAAATAATTTGCAACAAACAAGCACATAAACAGAGCCAGACAGTCATCTCGCTCAAACCACTACGGGACACAGAGTTTGTAATAGATCACTAACAGCCAAGCAAAACAAAACAAAAACAAACAATACATTCTGCCATCTATTCACGTGGGCGCCACAGGTCCTGATTCCGACACTCACATGAGATCCGGTCTGTATCGGTGAATGAGGGCACACAGCGCCAAGCCGCTCTTCCAAGACATGGTAAGGTCCATCACATAAACATTCCTGTATCCTTCTGTTTGTCTCTGGCACCAGTTGAGCAGTTTACTGGATCGAGCGATGGATTCTGTTGTGGGTAACACAGATGAAGGCTTAATGTTTTAGTAGCACACTGAATGGGACCTGGATTTAAAATGAAAGGGAGTATGAGCAACAACTGACTAAACATAAAAATACAGAATACAGTCATCCATGGCTTCAGTATCAGTATTAGTACCAAATTCATAAAGCCATTAAAGAAATATTACAAACTGTGATGGAAAAACTTTTACCAATGTACAGAGAAAATAAATCCAAATAAGAAGTTAGAGGATGCAAAACGAACAACAAACATTTACTCCCAAGTTTTTTAAGAAGTTGAATACATCCAAGGAGTTTTACTGAATGGGTTAGTGCACGCAAAGGATATTTAAGCTGCGCAATCCAGAGTTTCAACATTCCACTGTTACTTTCATTGTATTTTGTCATACAGCAGGTAGTCTTTCAAACTGTTAAAACTATTAGAAAACCCCCAAAAAAGCAACACCATGCATTTGGATTTTGTTACCTTGCAACTGTTTGTCAAGCAGGTAATAGTCTGGAGTAAAAATAGTTCATTATTATTACAATATGATAAATCCTACACTGATTAATTAGCATTAAGAGGTGATGTGTTTCTGTGCAGGGCTAATCCTAATCACCACAGACAAACAGTGAAGAGAATTCCTGGTAAGAGGACAAGTGTTTGGGTCTGTCACACCATCAAATAAATGCACACAGGCTCTGATGAGAACTTGTACAAGATCTTGTTGCTATAAAACAGGGTTGCTGTGCCAAAAACAAATCACTGGTAATTTTAGGGTAACCATATATTTGCAGTTATTATTTGCATTTGAAAGRTTGTTTGCTTTTAAGATTTCTGTTCGCTTTTTAATGTCCTAAAATTTGCTTTAAAGTGCCTGTGACATGCCCATCCTTCAAATACAAAAAGTCAAAGTAAACATCTTTATACTTAAGAAAATTGGCATAGTACAGATTATTTTACACATTTTGTCACATAAACGACCTATTTTCTTTTGAATTTGGCTCAGCTAAAGTGAAACAGGAAGTGACATCAAAGGGGAACTCAATAAAATAAACTCTGGTTTTTGTTTGTTAAAACACAATTATTTAAACATTAACTCTTCTTCGTCTTYCTTTGATAGCGACTCAAAATAATCTAAAGAAGCATCAAATTATTCTCTACAGTCTGTGTTGTAACAACGCTCTGTTTACATTCAGACATTCCCCTTTGACATCACTTCCTGTTTCTTCACATGTTAATATCTCAACAACTGTTCATCTCAGCGGCGTGAGATTTGTTTTGCAGTATGTTATCATTGTTACCTTTCCAAAAATGCATTCATGTTTATTTAAAAAAGTAGATGTCACAGGCCCTTTAAAGCAAATAAGTAAAAGTTATAGACTAAATACRTTACTGTGTCGCACATTGATATTCCAATTCTGTAATTAGTTCTTGTGTTTTTCAATTAGGTTGTAGGGTGGAGATTAGGATTGGACCACTGTCTTCTTTTCCTCTTAAATAATTATCAGAATACACAAACCATTCCTGGCCAACTTTGGTGTGGACGAGTTGATCACGTTCTCAATTTCAATGCGAATTTCTCGGCACACCCCCGTGTCAAAGAGGTGCCTGACCTGTAACATGAACACCATTATCACATATTTAGTCAAGAATAAAACTAGTGGGAATCAAACAAGCACAGAATAAATGCGACCCATCATATCGAAATGAGGATTAAGTCAAATTTGGTCAAAATGACCTAATTACATTTTCAGATTCTTGGCTTTAAAAGCTACATTTTGATGCCTGGATCATTCTGTTATCATAATTAAATCCATATATATATAACTCAGTTTGTCTTGTTGGTTACAGTAATACAGAAATATTTGGTCTGAATCCTAATTTTATGTCCCTTTAATGAGGAATTTTTTGATGTCCTTATAAAGAGGAAACCTCAAATTATATTTGAATATTGAGATTTCCCAGCTAAAAATAAACAAAACTTTGCTAACTCACAGGGAAAATCTCAAAATTTTAAAGGCATTTTTCCTCAAAATCAGTTTTTTTGTTGCTACTGCTCAAAATAGTGCTTCAAAATTTTGTTTTATGATTATATTTCAGGCAGTTCATTGAAATGATACATTGATAAGGTTATATTTTGACAAAATGCAATTTTTGTTAACATTTTAGTCAAAACACTACATTTGCCTATTTCTCCTTATGCCACTTTTGGACTTAATCCTCGTTTCGATGTGATGGGTCACAAATTACATCCCAAACTTCAACTACCAGGTCTATTTGTAATGACTTAGCAAATTGTAAAATTAGTCTGATGCTCTGTGACCACTCGTGCTCACCTGACTGGGCCTGAGGAAGTTAAGGCTGATGTTTGGGTAACGTGTGGTGGGATCCACGCTGTAGTGGCTAAAGTTCTTACTGACATTTTCTGGTGTTGTCTGAGGCAGAAGTCGGTATATGCTCTCTCTGGAACACAGAATGACAGATTAAATTGTTTCCTCTATAAAGAAAAGGCAAAGTCTAATAGAAAAAAAAGAACAGACATTATGGGAAAGCTTTAACATTACTTTCACAAAGCACTGTAAAGTACTACAGAACCATGTAGTCACATTCCATTCAGGCCTTATGAGAGCTTCTTATCCCATTAGTACTAGGAGAGATGGGACAGAAGCTTTAAATCGCATATGGGCACAATTCCTAGTAAAGCACTTAGAGATAAAAGGGTGTGTCTGAAGAGAGAGATTAGGCATGTGTGACTTATAAGTGTGTAAATGTGAGTACAAGAACACAGTGAAYCTCTATGTCTGTGTATATCAGTGTTTCCACATTCTCACCTCTCAGCTAGAACCTCTAGAGGGGTTTTTCCTTGGGCCCAACTCTTCACCATCCAGCCCGAGTCCATGGCTGCCAGGAAACCTCGAGCGATGCCGGTGCCCATGGGCCAGAACGGCTGAAACCAAGCCAACGCCACATTCAATAACCAAATATGGCCGCAAATACGAGCAAAAGGATAYGAAGAGAGACTCCGACCTAAAAATCTCACCTCCAGCAAGCTGTCACCGACAAGCGCCACCAGCAGATTGTGACCACTGCGTTGGCGCACCATGGCAGCGTTCTCCGAGGCGTACATGCAGGTGAAGTCGAACATGGCAACATCTGGCTGGCCATAATGGTTGATGGCGAAGTCCAATGTAGGCAGCTGGTGGCTGGTGGAGAAATCCGCAGCCTCACGCGCATAAGACAGCAAGGCGGCCTGGTCCACGTTAGCTCTGGACAGGAGCAGCTCGGTGTCTGCGTAGTCCTATAAGCGAAAACGCAAAGTGGGATCAGAGGCGGTACTAACAAAATAACAGAATTAGAAAAGCCAGAAAAAATGAAAATAACCATAAATCACATAAATATGTRAAGAATATAATGAGACATGAAACTCCCAACATTTATTAATCTATCKTTTTGCTGATGCATTGCTGAAAATATTCCAGTTGAGAGACAAATAAAAATATTTGGAAAAAGTTACATTACAATTTAAAATAATTCAGAATCAATGAGATAAAAGTGTTTCATAAAATTCGACTTGGTAATTATTGTACAACATTGGTAACACCAACAAAAAGGCAATAATCTTCCTAAACCTTAGTTTGGTTAAATAAATTATGGTAGACAACTGTTCTACTACCAATCCCAAAGTCTAACCCCAGATTTACGCTGCCTGCGGCTCAGACCTGGTGTAAAGCACCGAGGTGCTCTGAGAAGCATGTGCAAGAAATGCAAGATGGTACAATAAAAATAGTGATAAATGTGGAAGTCAGACGAAAATAACTCATTCTGAGGAAGATGGACTGAAAACAGCAGCTGAAACTGCATTACTGTTGTCTTTTTTTAAATCGATATTTCAAAATAAAATCACACGTTCTGTGTAAATGCATATGCTTCATGCTGCAATCTGCTTCCCAAAGAATATATTTTGACAGCATGCATGTGTAAATATACACATATATTTAATATAGCTAGGATTTCAACAAAATGTAGTCTGTTTTTGGAGAAATATTTTGAAAATACAGATGTTGTGCTTGTTCCTTTTCTTGTTGGTACGGTGTGATCTTTGTAGACTGACTCCACACTTGCCCCATAGTCCAGCAAAAACAGGATCAAATCTAATTGTGGCGGATCACGGATGCAGTGTAAAAGCTTTCGTTGACTATAAAGTTGTTGTTTTTTTTACTACAAAGGTTGTTCTGAAGCGGGCGCAGTGTAAATTGGAGGTAAATCACTGGTACGAAAGTTTACTGTGCTGTTCACAGTCATTCTTTAAAAACACATCAAATCACCGCATGATTTCAAAGTGACATTTTTCTTAGTGGGAGGTGAGCAACGCATTTTTCTATCCTCAAGCTGAAGGGTTCAACAACAACCTTAGCTCTGTTAGCTGAAGGGGAGGACAGGGTAATGGACGATATGAAGTAGCAACTAGTGTATTTCTGCCTCGAATACTACTGAAAGGCTTCTGTTCCTTCCACCCTTTCTTTATTTCTTTTCCTGTAGTTATTTTCATAGCTGTGAAAAGATCTGTCTGGCTGGATGTGTGGTTTTACATCTAATATGAGGGAAAGCTGTCTGAAAAACTACTAGACAAACCCAAGGCACCACAGCACACCTTTACTTTACTGCACATGAAGAGAGACATTTAAAAAGGCCTTTCCTGTTTCCTGTGGAAAGTGCCCAGCTAAAGGAAACTACTGTACATAGTGAGGACACAAGAACTCAATGAGTGCTTGAGTTACCAGTATGTTCCTGAACACTGTTGGCTTGGTTAGGCCATTAGGCTAACGCTGGGCAAAATCACAAAGAGAAGAAAACAGCTGAAATAATGAAAAGAGACGTTTTCTTTTTTGGTGGGGGCTGAGCTGATTAAAGTTCAACATTATCGTTATTGTGATCATTTCTGCATCTATATAACCTTTGTGTGAACTAYAGTGAGACAAAAATTAGATTCAACCGATTTTTTTTTCTTTCAAACGGGAAGTACCATGCTGAGATTTAGGCTTTGATCACTCACACGCAGAATGACTCCTTTCTCCAACAGGCTCTGTTTTTTGGCAGTCATCACAAAGTAATGTGTGTCGTCCTTGTAGTAGACAATATTTTCCAGGTCAATACCTAAAAAGAGCAAAAAAATGAAAAATAAAAACGATGTTTTGTAACACAGTAAGCCACGTCCTTTTCCTTAACGCAATAGCATGCGGTCTTGTCATCATTTGAGAACAAAAGCRGTAATTAAGGGACTCTGAGCAGATAACAAAAGCCCCAAGAACATTGTCAAGTCAGCAATAAAATGTGGCAGGCCTGGCCTCAAACCAAAACACTTTAATTGGGTGTGCTAACAAAATTCAAACTCAGATCTAAAATAAAATATATTTGCTCTATTTATTTTTATTTGTTGACCTACATTGCGCACAGAAAACAKACGGAGAGCCGACAATTACCAAACTGTGCTATGACTAAAAAAAACTTCTTTCTATATTACCAGAAACTAGCACTCTTCCAGGTGTTTCTAATGTATTTTGGAAGAATCCTCTCTGGCTGAGTGAAAATAACAAGCTACTGCTATGACAAATACTACAGAGTCACTTCTACAGCAGTGTTGAAGCACAGCAGAGAGGAATGTGGAGGAACCTGCAAGCTACAAGTTAGCAGGTTCTACTTTAAAACTTTATTTTATTACCTTTTTTTACCTCTTCCTATACAGTACAGTATGTTCACCTGATTTATCTTTGTGTGTCCACTGAAAATGAGTTTTTTTTTAAATTTTATTTTAATGCAGAGGATTTTATGGCAGAGTGTGGAAATTTATCACAGACAAAAATATGTAAGTTTAGTAACTTAACTAAAGAGAGTTTTGTTGCAATGARATGTTAAATAAAATTCAGTTACAAGCACACTTATACTGGAGCAAACTATTAATGCTTTTTATTAATTAATTAATTAATTTGTTTGTAACAGTTTTCTATTAAAATTTAATTTTATGAAGTTATACCTTTAAAAAAACAACTGAAGCGATGTGATATAAAACAGTAAAAAGGCAGCACATGGTCACAAAAACATACGTCTTCTGTAGACTAGACCAGAGGTCCCAGGAYCCCCAGGGGTCCGCGAGAGGTACCTTGGGGGTCCTCAAAAATTTTTACTAAATTGTTAATTTGGTTTTTAATTTTAAAAATGCATGGAGAACAATGGGCCTCATGCAASAACCGTTCGTACGCACAGATTTGTTCTTAAATTGTGAGTACGAGTGATTTAGGAGAATTTGTGGCATTCACCAATGTTTTCGTATTCTACGATTTTTTTCAGATATGAACAAAATTCACGAGTGGTCCAGACCTGTCGTATATTTTACGAACAGCCAGTCTGCTGTTATCCAGACGGGTTTTCTTCACTAATAACTTTATATTTCGTTAGTTTGAAGATATTTTGAGTTGAAAATAAATCACACTCCATAATTATGTTGACAATAGGCTATTCTGCTTGAATTAGAGTTATAATTTTAAATGTAATAATTTAGACTAACAATAAATTGTCCGTTCGTCCGTTTTTCGCCGCCTATACGGGATCGGGTGCGGGGACAGCAGCAGAGAGACCTCCTTCTCCCCAGCGACACCTTCCAGCTCGTCCTGGGGGACTCCGAGACGTTCCCAGACCAGAGGGGATATACTGTATGATCAAGTCCAGGATTTTCTCCAAAGTGCCAGACTTATTGTAAAAACATTTAAAAATGCTTATTTCAGACCCGCATCTGAGACCACCTGCGCCGCGCAGCGCTGCGGCTTCTGAATAAATGAAAATGATTTAACACAGTTGTTTATTCTTTTAGCAGCTCTTTTTATCCCACAGCTGAGCTGCTAAAAATGAGAGATTTTCTTTTCTGGATCTCTGACAGACGGACTTCAATCTCTGAACGCGTGTTTTATTTTTTCAGTTTTCGCTGTCATTTTCATGAATGAATRAACACTTCCTTGTATCTGAGGCATAGCTTTATATGGTGTTTTTGGGGTGGTAATTATGCTAATCTCCTCTCGCGTGCACGAGCAGCTGGATAGAAAAGGTGTAAATTACGCAGCTCATTTACGCACGTTTCCTGAAGATAGAAGAGTTTGTTGAATCTGACGTGACATGTTCGTACGAACCCTTTGTACGAACAAAAGTAAGAGAAATTTAGGATAAAAATACGAACATGTTCTTGCATGAGGCCCAATGAGTTAATAAAACAAACATGATAAACTTAATAAAAATATACATTCCCATGGCATTTAGGGGTTGAAATGACAATAAATTATCTTTTAAAACAGCATRGGGTTTACGAGGGGGTCCCTGGAATTTTTTTTTGCCCTTGTAAGGGGTCCCCAGACCCAAATGGCTTGAGAACCCCTGGACTAGACCGTCTCATTTCAGTCATTTACGCAGCCCAYATGAGCGGCCCACGGCCCACGTCAGTTGCAACCCATGACCTGAGACACAATGAGGCAAACTGAAGCTGACATACCCGTTGCCTCCCTGAGATCTTGAAAGAACTTCTGATTAAAGATAAAGGCTACGCCGCTGATCTCCTCAACCTTTGCCTCTGCCGTTGTATTCCTGTTGATGAAGTTAGCGGTGATGGCGATAGCCAGCTTTCCCCGGAACTCCTTACGACGAAACCCTGAGGAATTAGACAAAAGTTTAAGATCAGCAACCAAACATTTGGACCATAAATTCACTGTTGACAAAAGGTAACCACTCAAACCACAAAATTGGATCAACTCACCAACGATATTTGCTTTCAGAACAGATCAAACCTCCTGAAAGGTTTTAAATGTAACCAGATGTTCAACATCTGGACAACGAAAACAGTTTTTTTTTGTTTTTCCACATTGTGTGAATGCATTTTATGGTTACTAGGTCTCTCAAGGGGAGCATGACTTCCTTTTATACATATAACTATTAATAACGTAGATAGGGTTCGTGCACCTGCTCCACAGGGTTCACTCTGCCTGTGTGGCGGTGATGCCCCAGCACACATAAAGGAAACAAACAACCAATTCACTAATTCCTATTCTGCTGTGCCAGGAGAGCAAATACTCTTTGAAGTTCAGTGTAGCAGCTAGACACAAACTTATGCACAGATGTACTCTTTCATACACGACGAGCAGAGTGAGGTCAGCTATCCATCTGCAGCTGCACCGGTGACATCATAATCATTCTGAGTGACCTCCAAGTCAGCTCAGAACAAAACAAACAGCACTGTTGTTGCTTTGTTTAGTCAATGAAAAACAACATACTTTCTGCAGGAAAAAAACCCACCTGGTAGTGTGTTTCTCCTTCCATCTGCTCCAATGATGACATCAAACTCCAACTCACTGACAGGGTGTGTCCTGGGGTGGACCTCGGCCCTCCAGCCTATCCCTGAGAAAACACAGCATACGTAATCAGACAGAAATGCAGTCACAGCTCACAGCGTCTTTTACAGTACAGTAGGCAGATCTTTAATGAAACTGATAATCCCTTTCTGTTTACTTTTCGTGGGCTTGTCTGGCAAAAACTGAAGTTGCTTACTTTCACTCTCTTGATCTTCAGGGGGTTCGATAAGGGCCTTAAACTCTACATTGACATGGATCTCAATGCCCAGCAGGAGAGCCATTTTGAGCAGCATTAGCTGAAGCTGACGAATACCTACAATTCAGAAAAACAGCAACATTTTCAAATGCCTTTTTCAATGCAACTAACTTTAATCCTGCATGTCAGAGAAGACAACGAATACATAAATAATAAAAGAACATCAAAGCAGAAGTATCATATGCACTCACTGATATGGTCAATAGCACCAGCGCAGAACTTCCCATAGAATTTCTTGGCCCCAAGGCCCCTGAGATCTTGGATTGTGAAGGGCCAGAGGTGCAGCACATTGTTTCTGGAGAAGGCATCTCTCTTCTCCAGAATGACCACTTTGGCCCCCAAAAAAGCCAGCTCGATGGCCGTACGCAAGCCACATGGCCCCGCACCGATGATCAGACACTGAATACAGACAAATGCACACGATGCAGATAGTTTTATTAGCCATGTCTGCCAGTTCTTCACTTTTGAAAAGCAAAGAAAAGATGTCCAATAAGAGTATTGTCTACTGATGCACTAGAAAAAGTTGAATGATTAGATGATCTGTTTTTTTGTTTCAACATTATTTGCCGTATTCTTTGATTTTTGCACGTAACAAAATCTTGTTTTTAACGTGTCCTTGTGCCATCCTGTCCTTGCAATTAGTGATGTAACGATTCATTGATTTATCTCGATATATCGATTTGAACGATTCATGATTCAGTTATAGCAAGCAAAATGAAAATATCGATCTATATCATCATCATATGCTCGATGGGAATCAATATTATCTGCCCATCTAACATAGTCATTGTGTTAATGGACATATGATATTGCATTATATCAATCGCAGACGTGAATTGAATTGAATCGAAATCATATCGTGACAGACTTTGTGACATTGAGAAATATCGAATCGTCATCCAAACATATCGATGTAATATTGTCTCGTGATAAAGCAGGTGATTTACACCCCTACTTGCAATACAGTATATTCTGGTTGGTAAACATAAGCTTCACATTACGTGAGTCTTAGACACTGTAGATCCCATATTTCATTCTGCTCGCTCTTACAGGGAACAGGAGCCCCAAACAAACCACCTGTTGAAGCTTTAGATGACTTATCAAGTTTCCACTGATGAGGGATTACCTTTATGTTGGCACAGGCACGTCCTTTCTTGTACTCCTTCTGGCTGGCTCTCTTGTCTAACTTTGCCCAGAGCGCCTTAGCCTTCCAGTAGTTAAGTTTGGACTTGAGCTTGTGATAGAAGATCCTGTGCTCGCTGGGCTTGACTTCCAGGTGTTCACAGAGCTCCTGGAAGGCCTTGAGTATGCCTTTGCATGTGGTTGCCTGGACAAAGTTGTCAAACAGGACATGGGATTTATTCACCCCATCTCCTCCAGCTGCACCAGCACCTCCATCCCCCATGGTCCAGACTCGCGAAGGGCTGTGAGGGCCCTTCACCCCACCCTATAGGGCAGGGGGCTTTGGGTCCAGCCCCAGCCCTGTAAGAGCCTCTCTCTGGTGGAGGGCTTTAACTTCCAGCCTCAAGCATCTTCATTCTACCAGAGAAAGGAAGACAAGTAAAGAAAATAAATCAAAGAGAAGCAACGGGCAAAACTCAGACTTACAGACATGTTTTGAAGTAAAAAATTTAAACTATGCCAACATCTCAAAATCAGTTTGGAAGTAGGGCTGCCACGATTAGTCGATTAATCGACGACTAATCTATTATTAAAGTAATCGATGACTAATTTAATAATCGATTAATCGATTTTTTTCTTTACTTTGTTTTTCTCTTCAAACTGCTTTGACACCTTCCACTGCCACATCTGCCTTTCTGTCCTTGACACACATGCACACTAGTGGTAACTGGGGTAGGCTGTGGACGTCACAAGACATTATACAGACAGGCTCTGGTACTATGGCTACCCGGCAATGGAGCTCAAAAGTGTGGGATCATTTTAAGAAAATGAAGGAGAAACCTGTGCAATATCTGCAAGGCAGAACCTGCCTTCCACAGCAATTATTTTTTGTTAGCATATAGCTAAAATCTAACCATGGTTATACAACAGCAGCTGCATTCTGGCGCGATAAGCTSYATGTTTTATATTCAATTAACGTATGATTCGATTAGTCGACTAATCGAAAAAATAATTGATGATTAATCGACTATAAAAATAATCATTTGTGGCAGCCCTATTTGGAAGTTCAAAACACAATAGTGCATAAACATGTGTGTGTCATAATGATTCCAGACAAAATCTCAGCACCAGATCGCAAAAGTTCAACATGAAYAATACACAAATCCACATATTTAAGATAATTGTCTGGCAGTAGTAAGATAAATTAAAAATTTCACTTATTATTACAGTTTTCTCCATTAGAGGTGACTCTCTTGAAGAGTCATATTAATGTTAGTAGCATGCTACGACATGCACCAGCTTTTTCTTATGTTTCCAACTTTTTCGTCCTCAGAAAGACAAGATCATTCATGCTCTCTCCGGCATGTGAAGCTTTGTTAATAAAAGTGGAATGACTTTATAGATCAACTATGTAACAGAAATAGTACTTAAACGATCTTTAAAAGTAGCATTTAACCATCGAATGGGGTCAGTACAAAAGGTAGATAACAGTGAATAAAGAAAAAAAATGTGCTTTGACAAAAAGTGTGTCGATAGGATAAAAAAAAAAGTGATGTTCTCCTGGAGGGAAAAGATGTGGTTCATTTGTGGCTAAATATGCTTTGGCAAGCTGCAGCTCTGCTTTGCATTAGCTCCCCGAGGAACTGATGCAGAAACTGGTTTTGCTTGTCTGAAGTTCAGAATGCTTGAAAAATACAATAAATTCACTCAGGTTTCTTTTGACAACTACTTTAACACCAATACTAATCACTCAACCCATTATTTTCTATATATTAACATTTTATTGTTCCTAGTAATTAAATGTTATGCACTTTACGGCCTAAGTGTCTCAGGGATTGATTTTTTTGATATGATTTAATTTAATCTATGTAGGGTTTAACATAAAGTTAAGTAATTGTTATTTATTAAAGGAATTATTTATCCATATCAGAAAATCAAACATTAACTATACTGGTATTTTGGGAGGAAACACTTGTCCTTTCTATCAAAAGGTAAAATGATGGAACCAACATGCAACAATTTAAAAAGCCTGTGTGTTTATAACATCGACAAGAGAAGTGAGGATTAAAAAGAATGCAAAAGCTCCCAAATGTAAAAAAAGCAAATAAACAAAAATACAGTTAATTTGCTGACTAGCATTTCAAAAGATTCATATTAATTATGGTTCATATCTTATTTGATTAGACTAAATTAGTTATTAGCAGGTCTGTCTATTGTTTCAAATTATTTAAAAACTTTGTGTTTGTAAGTTTAACAATCAAATAATTAATTTATTACATTTTTATTAGTTACCATGTTAGGCTACAGGTAAAAAATAACTAATTAATGAAATGGGAAATCCTTCTAATAAGAACCTAAAGTACTCTAGACTCAATTCTAAGATCCCAGAAAACACAAATGAATGCAATATTTTAAAATACCCCATTTCTCTGTAAAAACTTTGCATTTTAATATTTAGGATGCTGTACTAGTAAATGAAAACTAATGTAGTCTGAGTCCCAGCAGCAACACATGATGAAAGGAAAGAAAGTACAGAGGTCAGACGGCCTCCTTTTCACACTCTGCCAATTTTCACTGCAGTGAAAACAACAGGCCCTGAGTTTGGCTCTGCCACAGACAGTTAGGATCAAGACTGGACCATACATTGCCAGAACAAGACAAAAACAAGCCGCTTACCATGCATAACCAGCCAGATCATTTACTCTGTAGAATTTTTTTAAATACATAAACTGACTTTAACGGAGGTTTCTGACCATAACCACAGGAAATATCTGCATCAGCAGAAGTCTGTGTTTAGCTAAAGTGTATAGAAAAAAAAGACCATATCATCAATCCCAAGAATGTATTTATCATTTGCTTGCCAATCCCAGGTTTTTGAAGTAAAAGTGTTTAATGGCATGAATCAGATTATTGGCCATTTTTATTGGGCGGCAACCCTAACTTTGGCCCCTCTTAGTAATGCAAATTTTSTAAGAGATACATTTATAATGTCTAATGTGGAGGTTCCTTAAATAAAAATGTTAAAGATGGGGAGTTTATGTTCAGTCTTTGGTTGTCTTACCAAGAAAGACTAAAATTTATGTTCTAAATTCTTTTATTTCACTTCTGGATTCTTGCTTGAATATAAACTATTTAATTTATTTAACAATACACTGATCCACATCAATATATCAATTAAATGATTAAACATTCAATTACATCGAGGCAAAACAAAAACATTGATCCATATGGTCATCATATGTCCGACGTAGGTCCATAATTTGCCCAACAAACATGATTGCGTTAGATAAACGTTGCATCCAACCCATTCTCACTCCYGGCTCAWCAACATATAGAMRCTTGGTCAGGTAMCCRTCTGCATTCAGTTTTGGACGCGTTGGGTACCCCCCTCGCAACAGTTCTTAACGAGCTGAGATGTAGGAGGAGGGGTGCGTTGTCATGTTTTTGAAAAGAGCAAGAAATGCGCAACAACTAACCATCTCAGACCCTAAATTTAACTTCTATTAGCCATATACAGCCTATCCCGACCTCAGTACCTAAAATTAACCATTAATCCTGATCCCTCATGCTAACCACAGACCCCCAACCCAAAGACCCCTAAGTGGCGCAACCAGGAAAAGCCATATAGACGGCAATGACTGACGCGAGGGGGGTACCTGATGCGTCAAAACTGGACGCAGACGGTACCTGACCAAGCATCAATAACGTGTTGTTGCATCATATCCATCACAGGCTTGTGAATTTAACTGAATCAAAATTGTATCATGATGACAGACACTGCAACGTTGAGAAAACATTATCGTCATCCAAACTAATTGTCCTATAATCTTGTATTGTGATAAAGCCGGTCATTTAAACCCCTAGTAGTATAACCCAAGAATATTAATATTATTCTGTAATAAAAGTTTCATTGCTAAGTATAACACGTACTGAAAAGTTTTGTCTACAGCATCGTAGACATACTGAAACCTTTTAGTGATAATATATTAGCCATGTGGTTACAGGTGTGTGTCTGACAAAGCCTAACTACAAAAAAACAGACACACTTCTTAGTTATTAAGAATCTCCTGCAAAGACCAACACACTGATTCAACAAGACAAGAGGGCAAAGTGATGAAAAGAGCACAAACACCATTACCGCATGAAAAAAAATAAAGCTCTCCGAAGAAAATACCACAAAATTATTACAAGTAAATCACAAAAAATAAAAAAATTAAAGAGAAAACTTGTGCAGCATAGGCTTTTTCCCTAGATCCTGATTTTCTCTGGCTGAGCTGTGGGATTTCACGTAATCACATAATTTATTCAGGAATTACACACAAACATGCCAACTCAAACACATAGCAACACAGTACCCGTCTCTCTCATGCTATGCACACACTCACACACTCAGCATGCCTTTACTTTGTGTTGTTTGTATTACGTCATCCACTGATCTAAAAATAGACCAAAAGATTAGGCCACTAGGCTTCATGTTTCACATCACAGCTCCAAAACAGGCTACACAAATTAGATGGTCCAAAATAGATAAACGTTTGTAAAACGCAAATTAATGCAAGACATAGACCAACTTTGTGTCTTTGTTAATATTGTGTTTTGATTTGTTTTTATACCTGAAATTGTGATAAAATAGGATTTAAGCCTGCATTTTTTTTCCTGAGTTGTCCGCCCTTCATGGTTCATCGTTTAAAAATAATAATTGTTAAATCAATTGGCTGAATTCCATGTTATTAAGTTGAATAATAAAAAGTCACCTCACACCTCACAGTGAGGTTTAAAGTGCGCTTCMCTGATGTTGAACTGCTCTGTGTGTCCCTCAGCACTTATTATTTGCCCAGAGAATCCGGCTGTGTCATCATGTGTSCCATGTATGTTTCACCCAGCGGCAACGCAGGCAGAGCTGCTGCTCGCGTTGCAGAGCGCGCACATGAGCAGCTTCGGCATTCATCAGGAGCTCCTATTTTTCTTTTGGTCGATTTCAGTCACTGCAATCCAGAAGTTGAGCTGGCAGTGTGTGCAATTTGACACAGGACAAAAATAATTTCACACTTTCAACACAACTCCAGGACTTCATGAAATTGGTCGCCAGTATGAATCAGACAAAAAATAAATTTTAAAAAATCACAGAATTGGATGACTTACAGAAGGCAGAAGAATTACTTTAATATAARATTTGAGATGCAAAATTACTCAGAAGGATGTTACAAGGTGCTACAATCACTGTGATGTTGCAGCGGCCCCTTTGATAAATCTATCTGATGTGCAGCTTTTCAAAAACTCTTGCACACCAACCGGGCTAACTCTGATGGGCTGTCAGCTTTTCTGTGAAAAAGCTGTGCTGATAAAATCACAGCTGCTAGGTGTCCCTTATTTAAAGGCGCAGTGTGTAGGATTTGTTGTTTTCAGCAACATCTAGAGTTTGAGTGGTTGAATCATCCTCCCTGGTCCTCCCCCCACCCCCCGCTTCCAAAAGCAAAGGAGTTGCTACGGTGTCTCTCAGGTGTCAAAAACCTTTGATAATTCCAACCGCGATGTCTACCTGCAGCTTCAGGGCTAGTGATGTTTCAAGTGGTAAGATTATGAGCTTTAATAAGTAAAATTATCCCAGCTACAATGACAGACAACAAATATTACATYTATAGTATTACAACTAAAACCGTTTTTGACGCCGCCACCGCAGTTTGTCCTTCATGAGCCTTCGTAGACAAGATGGTGGTGCAAAATGGCGGCTGCCTGTAGTGGCGACCCACGACCATGGAGATATAAACAGCTTTTTATAAAGGTAAAAATAATAAAACAAGGTCTTTGTCTGCAATGATTAGACATGTTTTTTATTATTGTCATTAGTGATTATCTCAATTTCGGCTAAAAGAATTGACAAGATCCTACACACTGTGCCWTTAAGCAATCTCTTGACATTCACACAGGGCCAGCAGTGTGGAAATTATCCCATATAACACCAATTCCTAAAAACCTGGGRCTACCACAAATGACAATTTGTGTCCTGTGGCCTTGAACTCAAATGTCATAAAATGCTTTTTAGAAACTTGTAGCAGAAATAAGTTGAGCCTTAACTAAGACACTTGCCGGTTTACTAACAAGAAAAACAGAAGCGCTGAAATGCAATTCTTAGAATTGTTCATCTCGTGTCTAGATTTCTTGAAAATACTAAGGCCTATGATTGTGTTTTGTTTGTTGAGTTTTAACACTGTGCAAATACAGTACACCTGCTCTTAGTGAAGCAACATGGGTGTCTGTGTCTTTTTAATCAGATGGTTTTATTCTTTTTTTTTTAAACAACACAGCATGTTAAGGTGAAAGGAACAGTATCAGATGTCAGGCACAAAAACAGTGGAGTTCCRCAAGGCAGTGTATCATCTTCTTCTCTTTGCTTTTCACACAAGTGACTGCAGAAGTACACACCCAAATATCCACATTGCAAAACATGCAAATGATTCTGCCATACTGAATCTTCTCTAAAAGGACATGGACCCATCGTCACACTATAGTGAAATAGACTCCTTCACTAAGTGGTGTGATATAAATTGTCTTCTGTTAAATGTCAAAAAGAGATGACCTTTGACCTGAGGAACATATCTGTCCAAGTCCAAGACTAAGACTGTATGGTGTGGGCACTAACATAATACTTGTTTTTTTTACTGTGACAACCTGGAAAGTATTATATGGTATTGCTGCCAACAGACTGAAACTCTCATTTGTTCCAGCTTCARTCAGACTAACAGTGTCCATTCTACAACCCATTAGCACCATACTGCATTTTACAGCTGACACCTTATATACCCTCTATTTGTGTTGTTGTTTGTGTCCTAGTTTTCCCTTGTGTGTTGTTCTATTATTTTTTTCATAACATTTTTGCTCTAATTTCCCTCATGGGACATCCAATTCAATTCTACTGTGATTGATACATGTATGGTCTTTCAAACTGTGGTTTACAGAAAACAGCTAAGAGGACAGGGCTCCTGACCTTCTCAAAATATCCTAAATACCACGTGAACTCAGCGAAGAACTACTCCAAGATCAACAAAAGTCAATGTCTGTTTACGTGCACTGCCAAGTCAATACTTTGCAGTTCTGCCTTTTGGGCAGAAACATGTTTGAACTGAACCTGAGCCAAAATACATTTTTAATCTAACAAACTTAATCAAACCCCTTTCAAGTACAGCAAGATATTTCACACGAGTTGACATAAAAAAATCTAACACAGAAAAAAATCTGAAGTTGGAAAATAAGGCATATTTATGAAAGTCGTACAGAGTTCACAAGTTCTGATCTTATTTCAAATTTGTCTMGATTATTTGGGCCATGTATAGATTCCTACCAGAACCTAGCATGTCTTGTACTGTAAAAAAATAATTTCCATTGCCAATCTTACTACATGCACACATTTTATAACATGAATAGAACAAACAACAGTTATGCAACCATAAATACAATAAACAAGGAAAAATGCAATTAAAAAACGCAAAAAAAAAAAACTGAACAGCATTACAGCATAGCTTTCATTTCAGTACAACTCATAAAAATCTTCTTTGGTTTCTAACATTTGGTTATCTGTGTTGTTCATTTGTATAATTCACACAGGAGTACGCAGAGAAACAGCGGCCAACAGTCTGGATTCATATCCAGCCTTTGCAGAGAGCTGGAAGGTGAAACCTGAGATCAGAAGGCAACACGCAGTCAACACAGACAGGTCTCCAAGGATTAGTCATGACCCATGTGGAACGGAACCAAGCAGGAGAGAATACGAAAACCAGAGAGGCAGCTCTTCAGACATAAAATGCAGCCCGTTCAAATACATGTATTTTGTAATTATTTCATTGTAAACTGATGTAAACTGCTAATATAAAGAATTAAAGAAACAATAAAAACTGATGTAGTGGGTAGGGTCAAACCGTTTTGTACAAGTTCACTTGCAATGGCAATCCCTGGAGGAAAACAACACACTGATGAAATTTAATCATGAGGATTTCTTAAGTCCACTGTGTACAAAAAAACCTGCAGAATTTCATGCTTGAAGGCCATGAAAAAAAAAAACAGCAAAACTCTGGCCAGTGTTTTATCACTCCCCACAAATAATTACAAAGCTGATGTTTAAATTTCAAAGATACTTAGCAAACAGCAGGAAATCCTGGCTGTTTTCAACTAAAATGAGAGTAGGAAGTAGAGCTGAAGTAGGAGTACTTCAACTCAATTTTATGTATGAACTTCTGTTTTGGTTGCATCAAACACCAAMTTGTAAACTAGCCCTTGTAAAGTGTAAAAGTAAAGCGCAGCAACATAAAACTGTGTTTTCAAATTCAATTACCAGCTTATACCTGCAAACCTATTTCCCACAATATATTTCTAGCACTTGCTTTGCTTTACTGCCTTCCCCTCTTTTCTGTCTTTTAAACTAGGCAAGAGGAAAAAGAGCCACACCAAACCAGACCAAACAACCAGCTGCAGATGTGCTGAACCGGGTCCAGCACAATGAGCACATCAAGTTGCTTCTCAATGATGAACATGAGTAAAGAGAGCATGGAGCAGCCTTGCAAATAGAGGATATGGCACAGAATGATGCGTTCAATCAAGCATCCTGGGGAAGTGCTGGATGAGCTTGTGCAGGCGATAAGTGGCCTGCACGTGTGACACCACAGTTTGGATTTTGCCCGTATTGAATAGTTTTGATTTTGAAGCGGTTTCTAATAAATAATGTAGTCAGTTTTGTGACTGCATCGTGATTTTCCGTTCAGCCTGTTAAAACACGGGTGGGGAAAGAGTCAGAACCAAAGATTTATCAGACATGCTGATGCAAGGATGGATAACTTTTAAGAAAAGTAGCCAAAACAATGTATTTTCCTTACCAGCTGAAGTCATCACAAAATAACAACTTTTTAAACTATATTAAACACAACACATTATTGTCAAAATGCAGTGAGACAATGAGAAGTGTAGATGTGACTAGGAAGTAGGGTTGGGCATAATCGTATCGTGTGCAATTAATCGTCAGAAAAATATTAATCAATTACTTTTTGGCACTTGACGATACCAGGCAGAGTCCGCTCGGTGCTCCTCTCTGCTTCAAATATGACCAACATTAAAAAAAGTTCTGTAATATATTTATCTATCGACACAATTTAAAATTTGATGTACAGCCTAAAGTCTGTAATTTTGACACAATTTGGAACGGATTTTTATGAAGAGCAAATCTTTCCCACTAAATTCGTCATGTGACCAGGACATAAGGGTGTCCAGGGACTCCAGGGGATTAATCATCAAATTAATCGTTATCAGCTAAATACCACAATTAATCATGATTATTTTTTTGCCAATATTGCCGAACCCTACTAGGAAGGCAATAAGAATAATTTAAAATTGAGGTGCAACATTTCAGTTTTCTATCAGTCTCTTCTTTTATATCTATACAGTTTTATTATACTATTAAATCTACAAAATAATCATTATTATGCCACATGGGTTTTTAGGCAGCAGTAGTGATAGTATCCGTATTTCTGTCCTGATGCATCTCAGTAATCCAGGTAAAAAATCAAAGGAAAAAAAATTGTATAGGTCCTCTGGACGGGTTCTTCTTTAATGAAACGTTTCGTTTCATTAAAGACTGAAGAAGTCTCTTGGAAGAGAGACGAAAAGTTTCATTAAAGAAGAACCCGTCCAGAGGACCTATACAATTTTTTTTCCTTTTATCCGTATTTCTGTTTTAAATAAAATCAAACAAATCATGGTTTGTCATAGCATTTTTGCTAGGGATGCGAGATATATCGGCATTAATATCGGTATCGGCCGATATTGGTCATTTTTTAGAATRTTGGTATCGGTCCAATATTTAAAACTTGGCCAATATTAATGTCCGATATTGATTTCCCACTTTTTAGCTTTGTGTTTGTTTTGGGAGGGGAGATGTTTGGTTGAGTGGTATCTGTTTGATCATGATAGTGATATTTACGCTGCGCAGCCAGGAATAACTGAAGTAAGGAGCCATGTCAGAGGTCTGGTTGTTTATTTACGGCATCAAAAAAAGACTCAAGTGTGTTTGTGCGTATATGTATAATATAATCTGTGTGTTTCTGCAATATCGATAAATATTGGTTATCGGCCATAACAGCAATAATTACTTTATATCGGATATCGATTATCGGCTGAAAATTTCATATCGGTGCATTCCTAACTTTTGCTCAAGAGTATCATGTAATCAAAATCTCCCGCCAGCCTCTTTATGTCTAGAATTAACCAGAACACAAAKAAATATTCTCTCAAGATCTGTAATCAGCATGGATATCTCACTTTAATCCATTTGATGAAATGACCAGAGCAAAACGTGTCCAAGCTGCTCTGCAAAGCCTTGATGGGACAGCAAACTACAGCCATCAGAAGCTCTAATCCTGTGGCATCCACACTTGTGCTCACTAATCTCTGTATGTGGGTGTGGCTGTGACTTGTTTAGATGGTAAACATGTGGCATGGACTGTGAATGGACCAKTGGACGAGGGAATCAGAACCGTCCTGACTGTTTTCCAAGGTTCAAACATTTTGTAAATCTGACTAGTGGCAGCTTGTCAAAGAATAGTGTACTACAGGGACCACAGAACGCAAAAACACACTTCCGCTGGTATAAGGTTTAGCCATGCGCAGTAAAAAATGTCACTTATGGCCTATACTTGGGTTACTGACACCATTAAATCCTCACCCTTTTTCCCTAGCAGTATAATAAAACAATAATTTGTGACGATCCTTTTAAACAATAAAACATGTCATGACTACTTTAAAAGCTGCCTCGCATTTTCATCTCCACATTAGCAAATCTGCGTGAAAGCACAAAAATGAGGTCCGAGTTGCACACATTAGCTCAGGGAGTAGCGTGAGAACATGTGAGTGTGACCCTTTTCCGAGCGCCGCTTTGTTAAATCATTCATCTCCCTCTTTCTCTCAAACAGTTCAGCCCACTCAGGACTGGAGGAAGGTGGAACAGCCTTCGCTACGCGCAGAGCTGCAGTCGGAAGGTAACCCGACACTCACAGAGAGCTTTCAAGCAGGCTGATAAGCTTTTCAGCAAGAAAGAACGAAAACAGATCCCTCCCAAGTTTTGCTTTAATACCTGTCACCTATCACAAAACGCAGGCAGCAGTCAAATCCTACTTGGCAGGTGCAGCGCAGATTGTCTTCAAGCATTAGATGAAAACTTGCTTGGCTGCAAGTCATGTTTCAATTAGGGCTGCCACAAACAATTATTTTAATAATAGATTAATCACCGATTATTTATTCGATTAGTCGACTAATCGGATCATTCGTTAATTGAATATAAAACATACAGCTTATCACGT